>NC_084952.1:5110571-5410571 GCF_949316205.1 Platichthys flesus | reverse complement strand
CTTCTCTGGTGGAGTAGGGGTTATTTAAGGGGGGATAACATTTACTTCTCAATTAAAAACCTTTCTTGACTTGAGGTGCAGTGTAAAAATTAAATGTGTGTCTTTTTTCATCTATACTCAGCATTGGCATCTTGGCACCAGAGAAGTTGTTCTGGCTTTAGGAAACGTCAAATACTGAATGATTGCTTATCAAATAAAACAGTTTTTTACATATTGAGTTTATGCAAGAAATATAATTAATCTGTATTCACATCCCTTTTGCATCTAAATATTGGAAATCAGGCAAATTTGATATTCTTCTACAAAAAGTAACAAAGCTTCATTCTTATTATATTATCAGGTCACATAATTGAGCTACTGTGAGAAGAATCTTTTTCAGCAAACTTACCTTTATTTTAAATTGGTTAGATCTCTAATTTAATAAATATCCCATTCCCAGAATATCCCTCATGAGTCTGTAACAAGATGCAAAGTGACTTGAACTGGTCTATTCGTATCAATATGTATGAGAATCCCTCTGTGCAATACATCAAAACCATTTTAGCGTGAACGCTCTCCCCTTCTTTCAGTGGAGAACTATTCTGACCTGGCCACACCCAACATAGTGGCAACAGCACAGATGGGATTTCATATTTCATTTCCTTTGAAAAAGTGGAAGATAAATTGCAGTCTGCACCTCCGCTCAGTGTTCTACACTCAGCATTTCATGTCTTTGAAGACTCACAAGCTGTCTGAAAAGCTACAGTTGGTATAGATCATTTTTACTGTAACTGCAGGCTAGTAACAGCAACGTCTGCTTCCATTCCGTCACTCTCCCCAGAGCTATCAGGCTTTTACTGGTTCCCCATAAACCCGAGCAACATTTCTGCCCCCGTCTTTGATTAGTTGTATTGCCAATTAAAATAAAACAACCTGCTCATGATGTTAGTAAAAACTGTATCAATGCAGTTACCACTTACACAGTTTAAAATAAAAAGGGGGGGGGGGGAAACTATAATTACCAAAGGATTCTGCAATAATTGGCTACATCATGCTTCATTGCCTCCCATTCCACTGTGCCATGTCCTCTTCTCTAACCTGCCAGTGCAATCGGGGACCGCTGAATGGGCACAGTTGTTGGCATGGAACTGAGACCTGCTCTTATCATGAAAAGCACAATGTCAGGAGCTGCTGCAAGAGAGCTGCTTTAATGATTCTGTAGTTTTGCCCCTGGGCTGCAATCATCCTGACCAACCGACCCTCGTGTAGCCATGTTTAGCCCTGAGGGAAGTGTTGGTGCCTCCATTTTGAGGCTGCTTTTCAACAGCAGATACAGAGTTCTCTCATCAGTGTTTGCATCACTGAAATGTCCAATGCTACAGAAATGAGACGGAAACTACCCCTATCTGGCAAGTATACTGACATGTTTAATTATGCAATTACAATCGTACAATGTTAAGAAAGTACAGAATTACTTCTACCACCATATTTCCACTGCTACTGAATGAATACATCAAGCAGGTCTGCCCTAAATACTACAGATTCAAAACCTTCACAAGGGGTTGTACAGTCGCACATCAGAGACTTAATGGTTACATTCATTAAATCTTTATCACATCTCCCTATAATGCTGAGTTGACAAAGCGATGTCACAAGCAATCTGTTCCTACTGTCAGCGGATCCCCAAAAGCTGTATGTGAAAAGAACAGTGTGTTCTGCTGGCCTATTTAGAAGAGCCCCCCCATGGATTTACCCGCTTTAAATGTACCTGCGGGTGCCTTTGTATATAAACTACCATCTCCGAGAGGGAAACTCACACAGCACACGGGTTCCGGAGGCTTGTACTATTCACGCCACAAAGTGAGCAGTGTCCACGCTTGCTTTCTTCCTGTCAAAATATAACTAGATGAAGCCAATAAGGAAGGAGTCCTGCTATCGGCTTAGTTCCCATATCCAGTCCTCTAAATGAAAGAAATTCTTATTTTCACAATAGCCTCTCTTTCACGCAGGTTGTGTTCGGTACTCCTTGACCCGTGTCTATTCATAGCTCCAAGAATATTCAAAGCTAACACGTGGTAAACAAAATCTATAACAAGTCATGCATGAAGGCCGGCTGTTTGTTCCCTGAGGAACACATTTATTCATGCTAATAGAGACACAAAGGATTAACTTACCATACTGGAACAGAGGCGAAGAGCATGTCTGCTTTCTGCCAGGAGAGCGGATAGGTGCCTACACAGATTCAGCCTGGAAAGTGAAATAAAGAGAGACTCCAGTAAGGACACACAATAGGCATGACTTGTGATATTCCACAAGAGAGATGCATCAGACACATTAGGGATGTCAGCATGCAGGACGCTTGCATCATCCACTCATCTATTCTGTGTCACATTGAATAGGATCATCAGCTGGATGAATGTAAATCCTGGACCCTTTCAATGGCTCCCATCCATTCCTCCTTGTATATTAAGAAGTAGAAAACATTATGACTGTATAACAATCTTTTACTCCTCAATTTCCTGTCAATTCCTGAATTATCCCTCAAGGTTCAGTAAAGAGCGGTACAAAAACATGAACGTATCATTCAATACATGCTGGGTTAAAGATTTCAAAGACACTGTAGATCTACTGTTGATACCGAGTAGCACAATACACCCCCCCCCCTGGCTTTAAAATCATTTGTGACCCCATCAGCCTGATCACCCTAATGATTTGTGATCGGTGCTGCTTTTATACAGTATATGATATTATTAAATGATAATGGCCTCCCACTGAAGCCAGGGTGAGGTGATATGATGATTTATTCCACAAGACAATAAAGAATTGGTTATGATTTCAGCCTTAGGCTCAGGTTATTAAAAATTTGTAATAATTTTGATATCTCTGGTTGAATTAGAACACTGGAGACAATGTCGGAAATTAATGAGGAAGTCTGCTATTCCATGCAAATTATTACCAATGTGATAAAATATCTTGATTTGTCGAGTATTTTAATTCATTCTATTCACTGAAGAGAGAAATTGTCATAAAATGACATATACCTTGATTAAAATGCTAAATCCATACGTCCCACCTTTGACATGAATTACATCATCAATCCCCTCCATGAAAGAAGTGAGTCTAAGTCATATTTTGTACACGTTGCGTCTACACGTGTCAAAAGACTGCAAGGCGTTCCACAAACAACACACAACACTTGTTGTCATTTAAGGTTGAATTGCTTTGCCAGTTGTTCCCACTTGGTAGACTTGCAGCAGCACTTGGTGGCTCCTGCTGCTGTCAACCTGAAGCACTTCATACACAGGAAATATGCCTCCGTGTAGCAGCATTGAAAAAACCTGCCTCTGTCATTTTCAATGACAAAACAATTCATGTACACGGAGGAATGAATAAAAGTGTTGATAGGGAAGAAACGTTTTGTAAATCTAACAACGATGCAGCACCTGGTTTGTGTGCTCGTCGCTCAACACTTTACATACAAATTAAATTTTCACTTTAACGTGCATTTTGTATTTGATGAGTCTGTTTGAAGTGAAGGGAAAAATGCATAAAAAAAAAAAAACTCTACCTGCCAGTCACCACTTCTCCTCCATTCTGACTACATTTGAACATGGAGCCATCCTAACGATTAGATCTGGGCTGTAGTGGTCCCACTCTACAGGGCTAACTGCTATTCTTTCTGATTTAATCACAGCCTTGTGTGGAATTAGTCAGGTGAAGGATACAGATGTCTGCAGCTTTTTTTCTGGATCTACGGTATCATTGTGTGTTTTTTTTCCTCACAAAAGGGAGAAGAATAGCAGTGTCCTGGGAGAGGGTTTGGGAGCAGTTGGGTGAGAGGACGAGGAAAAGAGAAGATAGGGACGAGACACCACTGGGATCAAATCTTGAGTATGCCAAGGTCAGAGGAACTCTATGAAATGAAACGCTGCCAAACACAGACACCTACACACTGAAAAAGGTACACACGCACACACACACTCTCAATCGACTTACACACACACACTTACACGTAGCAACACACTGCCTGTATGAGCTCTTCCCTCAAGACAACCTGCTGAGAACGGCTAAATAACCACTGGGCTCACACTCTGCTATCCGCCTGTACGCCCACGCACACAAACACGTTTTCTCGTTAGTGTCATCGCTTCAGTCTCTAGTCATTTCGAGATCTTCACCTTTTTTTTTTCTGTCAGTCTTCTCTGCAAGTACCAGGATATTCATATGATGCAGACTACGATGTGTTCACTCATTTGAGTAAAATATTCTAGACTTAAGGTGTTAATATGCGGCTATTAATGCTCAACTCCACGTTTCATCACACTGACATCTTCCCATTTCTTTTGCCAACCGAATATGTTGGCATCATTTAACTCAAATCAAACTGTTTACTGTATGTCAGAGGAAATCTCATTCTATCCCTCCCACTCGCATCTGGCATCTTATGTTTGTTGTACTTGCTGAATTTAGTAGGCATTTTGGAAAAATAGTTAAATGACAGTTGGAACAGTGCAACAACAATTTCTAGCCATCAATCGGTTAAAATGCCAAGCACAAAAATATTTGTAATTGTAATTTACAATGTAATGCAACATAGCAATGACCACTTCAGTCAGAAAATACCTCATTGGTTGTCTATTATTATTATATCTGCAATATTACATTGCACTGGTTTTGTACTGAGCCATTTTATCAAGTGAGTTTAAAAAAATAATCTAGGCTTCTGTGTCAAGTAATGCGTATCACTAAATGCATAAATACATAAATGTGTCCATGTTTTTGTAATATTGTAGATTCTTGCATTCCTCAAGGACAAAACTGAGTAGTTAGGATCCAATGCATCCAGGGGACACACACAATATTAAACATTCATTGCCAAAACGTGCATCATTAAGTATATGTTCACCGAAACTGTGCATCTTGCTCAATCACACAATTACATTAATTCTCACTCCATGACAGATTTTGACAGCAGTAAAACAACGTGTTGGGAAGGACGGCTCTGAAGTCGGAACACACCCTTCAGCAGGAAAACAAGCGGTGTGATATGATGCACACTCACAACCCTCATGTTGCTGTTCAGAGATGCTGTTTCAGATCTAGTTTACTTTATTAGGTCGTAAACCGTCGCTAGACTCACATAATGCACGTAGCCGTCATAACCCACCAGGAGGATACTTAACAGTACTCTATATGGATTATGTTCAAAACACTAAATAACCTTTAAATCCATTGAATACACATCCTTGTACGATGTTAAATGAGACTAAACCAATGTTCTTGTTTGGCTATTTGTTGAACTAGTTATCAGTCTTAAAACATTCATGTTTATTCATCATCAGAGACGGAGAGCAGACGGGGGAGAATAGGGGAAACATTTCAACACCACATGGGCATTTACCCACGATAAACAGAGTGCCTTTTGTAATCCCTTCAAAGGCTTCCCTTAACTACCAAAGTGCTTTTTGTGATAGTGCATTTTTTTTGGGGGGGGGGGGGGGGGGTGTGGATATGGATAGGGAGTTCTGCAAAACATTCATATTTCATCACCTCATTTCAATCAACCTTTTGCCTTCAACTCCTGATAGAGAAATCACCAAAACTAGTATGAAAAATAAAGATTTATAAATACTTATTTTCTTGGCTCTCCCATGCATTCATCATCATAATTTCTCTAAGTTCCCTGAAGGCAACAGGCACTAAATAATTTATGGGCATGAATGCAGTTTGGCTCTGTTAGGGAGTGCCTGCAACTCTCTCGGGACGCAAAAAGCACCGGCAGCTCTGAAACCGGCGGAAGCAGGCGGGCCTCGGTTAGAATTAGTATTGTTTTCCGTCATGCCAAACATTCGGTGCCGAGACAATGCAATGCAGTTTCATTACATCGCCGGAGCCTCCTGGGCAGAGACATCAAAGGTCCAGTTTTTTCTCTCTGCCTCACTTTACTGAGACAATGAAGAAACGGATGTAAAGTTGAGACTAATTTCAAAAAGAACTACTGAGACTTCAATTATGAAACTGTGAAAATAGAACAGTTAAGTTTTCACCTCAAGTCACAAAACTCTCCTAAATGGAAGCCATGTTTTGTATTATTCTTCCTAAATAATTGAATTGCTTGCAAAAAGGAACAACTCTTTTGAAAAGGAACAGGGGAACTAGAATGTGATTTAAGGACATCCACTCCAAAACATGTCAGATTTGTGAATACATTCTCATTTTACAATGAGATTTAGGTATTTCCGTTAAATGCAACATGCTAACAACTGCATTATAAAGAGGTGTATTAGTTCAAAATGTTCAGAAAATTGTACTTAACTGCCAAAAATCATACAAATTGAAGTTGACCACATCTATTCCAAAGGATCTTACTCTGATAAAAAAATATATATAGTCCCTTTATGTGAATGGGAAGAGGCATGATTGAGGCGATAGTTGACTGACAATAAAATATCTGGAGCAGCCTTGTAAACAGTGTCACATTTCCCAGTGGGACCACGGCAGCTTTAATTTTGGAAGCTTTACATCTCAAGAATCAGAATGTAGGCCACAGTACAGCAGCTTTAAAAACACAGTGAAGCTTTTTAAATGCCACATCACACACAGTGCGGGGAGAGATTCTCACACAGCGGATGGATCATTGTTGTATCTAGTAAAGTACACTGTCGGCCAAAAGTTTTAGACCACACCAATTCTCCAGTGATTCACCTTAAATGGTACAACAGTAAGGTTTCATTATAAAAAAAACTCGTAACATATGGGCCGATAATGGCTTCCAGTTATTTTGGCAGTAATGGAAGAAGTACAAATTTAAAATATTTAAAAGGGTTAATTCTGTTTCCCTTTATCACAAGGAAATATGGGAGAAATAGTGCTGCTTCAATTTACAACCATCGGCCGTAGAATGGCTGTTGGCTTCTACTTCAGTGGTTATATACATGATTTGTTTTAACACTCTGATGCTCTACCGACTAAGACGAGATCTGGGGAATACTGTAATGTTTGCATTTGAAATGGACTTCTTACAGTCCATGAATTGGATGTATCGTGGAGGATGATCATTCAGCCAACACATTAGCCAAGTAATGTCTGCGAAGAGGCTGTATAGAAATGGCAAATACCATCATTGCGTTAGCACAAATCTGCATAACTGTCAGAGCAAAAAGTCTAATCGGAATCATCACGCGGTGTGACGAAAAGCACCACATAGATTTCCCATTTTCTGTAGTGAACATCAATTAGTTGTAATGAGATTTTCTGGACTGTATCTCAAATGAAAACTGCAAAGTCCCAGATGTGCATTGGACGCATCGACCACATCTGTCGCTTATGGAAATAACAGTGGGAAAGTGTCAACCCCTCTAATATAGTGGAAGTCTAAGACATAAGCCATAAACAGCACTTGAGTTTTAATTGATTCAGACAGTTATGTATCAAACGTATACATGACACCTAACTTTTATTATAAGTTAGGTGTTAAAAGTCTTTTACAAGTGTAGAGACCGTTTCTCTATATCTTGGTAACTCTGACAATGACCAGGAGTTATATTACCTTGTGCATCAATTTATAGATTCATTTCCTACCACAAAACTGTCTCCTAAAGAACTAACCTTACTGAAATTTACTAAAATTCAAGTATCCAAAAAGTCTCTCATCTAATGCAGAATACAGTAATGCTGCACAGGAAGAAATGTCAGGATTTCCTTATACAAATATTCTGTCCTGTACCAAATACTATTTCCACTCTGGTGTACATTTTGTGAGCAGGAAGAACAAGGTGTTCAAGGAATGAACGATACCCTAAAAGGATGATTTATAGAGGAAAAAAACCTGAGAGAGTCCTTGAAGGAAAGTAGTATATATACCCATAAAGTCCTACGTGACTAACTTACATAAGGTGGTTCTATATGTTGTATTAGTACGTGGAACTATTCTATAGGAGAGTTATCCTGTCTCCTGTCTAACCCAATCCACGCTATGACATCCCTTGACTCCTCGCTCTCCCTGTTTGTCTCCCACAGCGTCATCGTGCATATTTCTAAGAATGTTTGGAAGTTCCTTCAGTTGTTATCTAAACAGATCCCTAGGCCAACCTAGGTTGCTATGGCTTCTGCTGATGATAAAAAGGCCCTATCCCTCACCGGAGATAAGTAGTGGACCTTGGTAGCCTCATTGAGACCTTGCCTTTTGTGACGAATCTTACTGAACAAGAGAGGCCTACTGAGCGAGAAGCTCCATACAAACTAGGGAAGAGAATGAAGCTAAATAAGAAAAGTAAACATAGATTCTGGTCATTAACCATCATTACATATGCTTTTTACGCTTATAAAAATCTCTTTTCATACCGTGCAAGCTGTTTCCCTCTCCATTAAGTGCGGAGCCAAATGAATAGAAAGTCTATGCTGATAATTGTGCACCTCTTTGAAAAGGAAGGATGAGTTATTTGCCCCAATTATAAACTTACTTTCCTCTTGTTTGAGAAGGTGCCTTACAGTGAACAGCAGTGAGAAGCCCTGGTTCTGTTCCCGGCATTTCTCCTGGAGGTTTCTCATTTTGCCCTGTTCTGTGAGAGATGGCTTTTAGATTGGGCAGGGAATTTGCTCTCTGTATTTATCTAAAAATAAACAATGATCAACACGTTTCACACCAAAATTACACCTTTGTGTCGCATCATTGTAGAAACAAAGGAGGGGACGCGAGGGGAGACACAAACAATAGACACCTCCATGATTTGGCCAGACCTTCTTATTACATTCATTTGGATGAGTTCGATAAAATCACAGCATCTTTTTTATTTAATTTGATGCAAGTGACCATGTTTTTGGAGTTTCTATATAAACTGGGCTTTGTGCTAACTATCCCTGACTATGAGAACACCCTTTTATTATTTTACGCTTCAAGGTTGCAAACACAATTTGATTCTCATGTGTATTCCGCCACTTCGGCTGGTGCCAGTGTTAAACTATACGAGTATTTCCGTGTGACAGCACAGGATGTAACACTGAACGGAAACAACAGAACTGGAAGAAATGGCATATTTCCTGTGTTAGTGACAGCCAGTAACAATACAGTTTAAAAATACACAAATACAATAAACTATAACTAGAATTATAATTTATTTCCACAAGTCTTTACTATGCACAAATGAAAACTATATTTAACTAATACGACTGCTGCTGCCTGAAAGGACGCTCCTCAATGTCTTAATAAGGGAAAACAACCTTGTGGGTTAAAGAAAATTACATTTTTTGTATCTGTTTCTTTGAGTCTGTAATGCTTAATTTAATTTAAGACTGAAAGACAACCTTTTAGAATCAAACATTATATTGTATTTATCTTTCGTAATAGGGTAAGGGTTAGCATTTACCATTAATATTGTATCTAAACAGTTATCCTGAAGCTTATCACTGATATTGTTCAACAGTTTGGAACAGAAACAAGTTGAAGTTAGTGTCATCACTTAATAAAATAATAGTTTTATGTATTTGTTGTTTCTACCTTGTTCCATGTTTTTATTTTTGTTTTCATTCTCTGCAGCACTGGAACTAGTGTTAAACAAAAAAACATTATCATTCTGTACCTTGTCTGCAGTGACATTCTTTCACAACATTACAGAAGACTGTTTAAATGTCACTTCCTCCAAGAACCGATCTAAAACAAAACTGCTGAAACATAGAATACATGGAAGAAGATCTGGTATGACATTTGTACAACATTATCAGTTCATACAATTTGCTATAAAACCCTATCTATTAAGGAGAAGTGCCAACTACACAACTCCATATCATGAAGGAGAAGTTAGGTTTCCTAAAAATAGAAATAATGGATTATTGTTCTGTGCTTTCTTGGTCTGGTACCGTGGTTGAATGTCTTTTTACAAGCACAGCTATGTGTGCACAATGTACCTGCTGGAGCTATCATGCCCAACAAGTTTGCTCACTGACCCAAAGAAAACTAGCAATGTCCTTGTGGTGCTGTACAGAGGTAGCAGAGCTATGCACGCATGCATGCTCTTAATGCTCCCTATGTACATATTTGAATGAATATAACATTATAGCCAAAAGGACCCATTCCACCGTGCAAACTCTGCAACTTCCCTTTCCCCCCATTAAATCCCTATGGTGCCATTTCCTCTTATAGCTCAAAGTGACCACTCTCTTGTTAATGAAAATACTGTAGTATTACTGCTTGGTATAAAGAAGAAGAAGTAGATGTGAAGAAACTATTATGTAAAGAAGCTGATGAGATCTCAATGGACATGAACAATGTACACAAATTAAAGTATAATAAAAAATTTAAGCTAAAACACTCAACGCAGAAAAAACACCTAAGTTGCAGGGACCAAAGTCACTTATAAGGCACATACTTAGTATGAACTATACTTAGTGCTTTTAATGCTCGTTTATTCAAATCTATGTTACTTTAACCCAGCTGCTACAATCAAGTTGGTTCTTGGCTTTATTTAACTCCACAGGTCATTTATAATTTAAATGTGAAGAGAATACATAAGATGCTAAACATTAGCACACCTCAACTCTCTACAGGACTGAGTGCAACTTCATTAAAGATAATCTACCCTGGTGGGACATTGCCCCATATATGATAACTCTAACAGGAGTCCCCAATAAAGCCGTTAATAGAGAAATTTATTAAGATGGTTGATTTGTACCTTCGACTATTCTGGACCATGTTTTCATTCTTGAATTTCCTCACGGGTGCTTTATATAATTTTATAAAGGTGCTCTGTTTACTGCTTGGGGATGTTGCTACCTTTCCCTGCACAGTTACCACATACATAGGCAAGAATGATGCAAGTACATTTGCTTAAACCCTTTTTCAGAGTGAAAAAGAGCATCTTGTCATTTTTCCCCATACCTTCACACAGCCAGCCTTATCTCTCAACTGCAGTGTTTTCCCTTTTTGTTCTCCCATTGTCATGCTACTATTCATCCCCATCTGCCTCTGTTTTCAACAACAAATCACCGTTTGGCTCTTTTTTGTCTTCGGGACAACCTACTGTCTGTTTCTTCTTCAGGCTCTCAGCCTCCTTGCCACATTGTCCTCGCATGCTCATTGTCTGTGGCTCCGTCTGGCCCCTTGTTATTTATGGAACGCAGAACTGCAGGGGTACAGAGAAGTAGCCTGGAGCTGTTCTATACCAACCCAATAACTGCCAAGAGATTATGGAAAGACCTTGTCAGAAACAGGAAGCCTTCTGTCACCTCTGCCACGCCACCTACGGTCCTGAACAATATCCTGCCCACTCACCCAGGATAATTAACACTTTTCCATGCTATGAAAGACTTTGGCTCATACACCAACATGTGCATCTCATCCTGGAGAAAGTTAGAAGTTCCGTCATGCACAAGCCGTACGAAGGCACATTAGTTAGTGAGAAACATTTTAATCCATGTGAACGTCTGTATTTACAGAATCACCAATTAAAATGCTAACATTTACTAGAGTTCCATGACACTTATGTTATTAAATTACATTTTACAATAGACAACATTATTTCAAGGATTGGTTGAAAAATAAATCCAAAGTTGACTCCAGTGCTAAAGTAGCTGTCTAGCTGTCAACCAGCCCAGTCCCAATCTATTGCAACAAGGGTACAATGACACCCCACAGGCAGTGCTCACTCCCCACTATTGTTATACTCCAGGTGCTGTATGACTTTGTTGTAAAATTTAAGGAGAGAGTAGCCCTTCCACCAAGGTTAGGAGCAGAGATAAAAACCAGGATGTCACACCCCCCCATGCCTGGTGTAAACCCGAGGAACCAGAAAACCCCTTCCAACTCTACTGCAAGGCTTGGTTAACCATAAAACCAATTACCATAAAAATTACCACCTCATGGGTTCCAAATACAGGCTGGGAACACATGCCCCTGCATACAAAGCAGAGGCCACTGGAGCCGGATGACTAAAGAGCCTTTTGAAAACCACTGAATCTCCCTAATATGTGTTCAGTGTCTTTTAGTCTTATTAAGATTTAGCAAGAGATGAAGATATGAGAGAGGGCGCTTTCAGGAGCAACATCTCAAGAGCCACCATTAACAAAATAAGGGAAAAGATAAGATTTTATCCAAAATGCAATGTTCCTTTTACTTTCCAAAGCTTTTTAAAATGCCCAGATAGCTACGAGTGAACTAAGAGATTGTGTTAGACTATAATGAATGTTTTAACTCGTTCCATACATAGATCAAGGTACTGTTATCTTGCTAAATTAAACCTTTGGAGGCTGGAGTGGATCTTCAATGTGGTCACTAATCGTAACTCACGTGCTTTGCCATTTTCTGTGCGTTTCTGAGAAGCCTCAACAAGTCCCAACAGCCAAAGACTCCAGGTCCAATAATCGCTTATTCTCAGCGAACCATTAGGTTTCTGGCTGTAACGGCTGTCCAGTTTAACAGAGGCATTTATTGAGCTGCTGCTCTGTTCCAAAGCTAATTAGACAAGCTCTGTGTTTTCTGTACTCTTGACATGTATTAGCTTGTTTGTATGACTGAATGGACGCCAGGCACCGTTTTAAATGGTCACTGCTTTCAGGCATTAGTGTAAAACCAAGGAACTGAGAAACGACCCCTAAGATGCTAATGTGCAGGCTGAATATAGATAACAGAACCTGCTTGCAATACTGCAGCACTGACAATTTCAGTTAATGTTGCTTAGGGCTCATTTTTGCTGCTTATATTAAATAAATAATATATGCAAGTTTCAAACTGCGTAACCGTCATTTCATAATACTTTTCATTGTAATGGTTGTCAAGCAATACGTCCACAAGAGGGCAGCACAGAGTCGAGGGTGTACGCCCTATAGTTTCTCATCAACTTGCAAAGTTCCGACATTATTGAACTTTCTTACTCATCTTTATTTTCATCTCGAAGGAATTGTTGGCTACACATCATAAACCATTAAATGCAGCGATTAAGGGCTATTTTCAATGTCTGAATCACAACAATACACTTAAGATGCAGATTTACATCTTATTCTTGCCCTCTTGTATGCACACACATTCAAGAAGAGTGTGGTTGGAGAGGTCTCGTCCTGCCATGTTTGTTATCGCACCTCGTCGACAGTGTTGTGCTTTGTGATTGAAGAGTATATACGATGAAAAATGTGTGAGAGCTTTTAACGATCTCCAGCAGGATTCAGCCATTAGCCAGAGATTTGGTGCTTTTTGAACTTGCAGTGTCACCGAGTTCTTTTTAGATCAATGTAAAATTGTGAGTCACCTTTGATGTGTTATGCAGTTGCTTCACTGCTTAATCATCCTTATTCTGTGCAGTGTTACCTCTACATGCACCCAACAGCAGTGTTACTCTGCTGCTGCTGATATATATATATATATATTTTTTTTTTTTTTTTTTTTTTTTTTTTTTTTTCAACAAGAGGAAAAGAGAGAGCTGCTCTTTTTTTTGCCATTATTTGGCAATTAATCATGCCAATGTTGGTCACATATTCGGGAATAAAGTTCACCACAGGGAAAACAGTCCACCTTCAAATGAGTAACGCAGACCAACATGACGGCAAAATATTCCATTCAACAGGAAGACACAAGGAATAAGTATTTGTGAAATAAACAACATTTGAAAGATCCATCTTGACACATAGATATTAGGTATTCCTCATGCATCAGTTGTTTTCTTCTTCCTTGAAAGAAGCCTCACTGTGCTCAAGGGCCACTGTGACCTGCAAAGGCTGTCAGTCTCAAATAAAACTCACCGTCTCCCTCACAGAGACAAACAAGCCGCATATATCTGGAGAGGAAACCATGGAAATGTTAATTAATATGTCACTGAACATATCACTAAACTCAAACTAATAATATGACTCTGTTGATAATAAACCTTTGTGATGCAAGTTAATTTTCGAAAAAAAGGATAATGATGAATCATTTGTAGAACTAATAAATGCGGCTTAGTTCATATTAATAATTGTTTAAACCCATTGAAACCATGGGTCTGGAAATTCAACAGTTTTTTCTGCCATTAAACTGGAAAACAGATCAGTTAAACATCCGGGTGTCTGACTTGGCATAAACCTCCTGCTTTTGTTTAGTAACTTCGAATGGGTTGATAAATTATTGTGTTATACAATGAGGAGTGTAAAATACTGTTATGTTACACCAGTGAGCAGTTATCTTTGTACAACACAAAAATGGAACAGGCTGGTTCGCTCTGAGGAGAAGAGCAGGCTAGTGGGATGTATACTCGTTGTATGCACGGCCGTGTGAAACCTAAATTTGTACTCAGCTTTAGAGAAGCCTCCTGATTTACTCAAGTAAAACAAGAGGCACCCCTGTGCGTGACACTGAGACTGTGCAGCCGTGAGCAATATCCATCAATGATCATATGTTGATCCAAGAGGACAAGTCCCTTTAGGCATTGCGTAACATTGCATTCCTGGCTTACTCTACGAGAACAGATTTAAATTGAGCAATCAAATCTGGAGATGATGCACGGCAGTCTCAGGTGAAGAGATAGCATGTCACAGTGCAGTGATTCTCATCTGCAATCTATCCCGCTCATTAACACCATGTTTTTCCATGAGAAACAGCTGCCCGTCTCAACACTGGTTACAGCTTACCACTGGGAGCCTTGGTTCAACCATTCAGGCTGCTCAGTGCCGTTCCACTTGCATTTCAATAACATTCCCATTCATGACCCAATCATTGATGCCTGAGTTCTGACAGCTGTGGTACAGCAATAAATCATGAAATGAGATGAGCAAGACAAAAAAATGCTCTGTATGTAATTATAATTTGACTCCGTCAATGTGGCTCTGCTGGCAAACCAGCGCCTACTCACAGATCTTTAATTAGTTACCTCCGAACAGGCCAGTGTGTCCAAGTGGGCATGTGGAGGGGCAGCATTTACCTGGCTGCAAATTACTGTGGCCTCCCCGCCTCTCTAATGAATACATTGAGCATGTGGCTATGGCAGTTATACAAGTCAAGATATGATTCATGTCTATATAAAAAAAGTAGAATACTGCTATACCTCTATATCATCTTATATCTGGTTAAATTTGGTTTTGCAGTGAATTATATTTCTTCCACATATTGTATTTGGCTGAAACTATTCCACAGTTAATTGTAATCTTCAGTCCCAAAGCATATATAAATGATATGTTCAAAATATACCATTAGAATGCTGTGTGATCCACAGTAGAAAGAAGCCAAAACCCACAATTACACTGAGCTTAACTGACCCACGCAGTGTCATGATGAAATCCGTTTCTGTGTCGACATTTGAAATCCAAAAATGCAGTGTTTCCCCTTACTGCATCGTGCTGCTGCAGAATATCCACATGGTGTCATGGTTATTTAAGGCAGACTCCGACCACGTACTATACCGCCTGCAGCTGGCTGGGGCAAGTATGAAATGACAAGGACCCTCTCACAGACCCACAAACATACACAAGCCTGCACAGATAAGTCACCATGCAGCCGCAGCCAAATCACAAGGCAATAGATAAACATATATAAGCTTCAGAATCGAATCAAACAGGGACCTTTTCTAAATGCCAACACTAAATTGTAAAGTGGCTGCATGTTTACTGTGGTTCGTCAGCCGTAACCACCCATCACAGTCACATTCACACATCTATACAGTAATCTTATATTTATAGTCTTTCTATCATTTATTCACTCACCTGCACTGTGCAGGCTATTCCATAACATTTTTTACAACAACAATGTGTGAACAAATTCTTATTTTGCTGGCTGGAAATAATCCCAGTCTGAGAGACTCGTACGTATCCGTTATTATTTGTTAATTTTAAATTGTGGAAGTCATTTTGTGTGTTGAAGCGTTTCATTAGTTCTCCAAATGGGAAGACTTCCTGGTAAATAAACACACGTGAAAAGTCTCATCTATAGCGATCCTCTCTACGGCAACAGTCCAGAGCTGCAGCGATTGTGGAATCGCACAACACTGCAGTTGCGAAAATAAATCCGAAGGGAAAGACTGTAATATGTATGTTACTGCTGCATTATTGCTTAAACAAAGACATTAGCTTCACATGAAGCCTTTGAGTAGCATTTCAAGGGAATTGAAACGTGAAAGGCAGGGATTTTTAAACCCGAGTCTCTGAGCTGTGGAGCAATGCAGGTACATTATTTGTTCACCTTCAAGTAATTGATTAGAAACAACCATAAGAGTGCCAGGGAATTAGCCTGAATTGCTGAGCTGCATTCACTGAGTGAAGGAAATGTAAATGTTATTTCCACTGAGTGTCTCTTTTTAAATGTTCCTGTGTGTTTCTTTCAAAAGTCCAATAAAATTAGCGAGCTTCAGATACGGCTCAGATGGAATTGCGCCTCCAGGAAGTAGGCACCGAGTGGGAGTATTTGGAAATCCAATCACCAGAGAAAGTGATTAAACACTATTTGAAGTTCTTAAGGCCACTTCAATCTCCACAGAGAGAAAAAAGCAGGTTAGGATTGTAGTCTAGGAATAAGAGTCTATAGCTGAAATTCTAGGAAGAGAAAAAAAAGAAGACATAGCGAGGGCAAATGTCCAAAATCCATAAGTCAACGAATAGACCCGCTCTCCATCGCTGCCTGTGTGCTGGCTAAACTACTTTCACCTGGACTGAGCAGTAATTCCCTGTTATCATTTCTCGTGCTTGGCAGGTATGTAGACCTCAGCACTCGCTGCAGAAGGAAGCTCTCACTGGTGCGTCACTAACTGCGGCGGTGGCTCAAGCCAAAGAATATGATAAAAGTTAGTTGGGGGGCTTCCTTGTAAAGCCTAATCATTCCCCACCGCACCTTTTTTGGTCCAGTGTAGTGTTTTGTGCTTTGAATACAACTCAAGTGTCAGTGAGGGACCGAGGTTTGCACAAAATATGGACAGCCTATTTTTCATCCCTGCCATGAACCAAATACTGAAGTTATATGCTGCATTTAAAAAAAACACCAGCAGCAGCAGCAGCTCAACAGAACAGCACACCAGCCCAATCAGGAGGGGTTTTCACAGAACGTTCCTCGGTTCACCTCTCTCATTAGAGCTCAACCTCATCGGGAACATCTTCATTAAAACTGCTGGCTATTATTTAGACAGCAGCCTATTTGCGTGCTGTTCTGTTTGCCTGGAAACACTGTGTTCTTTTGCATGTTTCCTCGTGCAATACAGATTTATTTATGTGCAGATGTGGTAAAGGGAGCCTTATTTTACTTCTGTTTCCAAATGTTGGGAGAAGATTTTACTTGAAATGAATTGTTTAAATGTTTCTACTAGTGACACATACACTGCCTTGGATTCTTTCATGTAATACGTGTACTATCAATGATATCTCTCCGATCATGATAGCCTCCACAGGCACTCAGCAGTTCCTTAATGTCAAGTCATTTGTACAGGAAAAGGAAATGGTTACATTAGCTAATCCACTTCTGGAAAAAATGGCCGCAAGAACTCGGATCAGATGACCAGTCATAGGAAGACAAGACAGGCACTCTCCACCAACTCCATTTTACATACTGCCCTTTAATCAAGAAAAATCTAATTATCTACTTCCTGATGATTTCTGTAAACAATGTAAGAAATACTTTGGCTAATTGGATGTGAGGAATACTGCAGGTTTGACAGTACAAAGACTATCTCTGACTGTATGAAAGGAAATTACCAGCTGCATTGATATAGTATGCTTACTACCTCCTTTTGCCAATTGCATTTGGTCTATAATGCACAATGGTAGAGGAAAAAATATGCAATGACTGAGCCAAGTCAAAGATGAGTGACAACACTGAACGTCATTGCTGTCCATTGTTCCCCGCAGAATAAACTTGATGTATGGCGGTGACCATACAACCCACAAAGGACACTCAACAGATTCAGGTACGCAGACTAAAAAAGTGAAAACAACTTTTTCGCATGAGAGAGAGAGAAGTACACCCTATGTCACAGCTGCAGCTGGATCTATGAGGTCTGACAGCCTGCGTGGACAGTAAAAACGTTATGGACCATAGCCGGAGCATATGGTGGCAGGCGGTAGGGCGGCAGCACGAGTGAACGTTTAGCAAATACCGCCACACACGCCGAGTTAGAGATCACTTGTGCAATTATGAGAAGTGTAAAAATGGATTGGTGGATAATGAAACTGTGGCGGGACAAATTAGAATACGGCCGGCCGCCACAGTCTAGATAATTAACTCTGATCGCAATAACCAATATCTATTATTTCAGCCATGAATGTGTATGTTTAGTAAATTTGATGCTTTATTTCATTATTGTTGTTGAACTTCTAATTTCAAAATTAAAAAATATATATTTCCTATCCTGTAAGACAGCAGTCTACATTATTCACTGTATAAATTCCCTGCCAACAAATACATAAAAGCATCCACCATATTACTGTATACTTATTTTAAAGGATTATTCACATTTTATGCAATTAATACTACCTTAAAGTTACAGTGGAAGTTACCATATTCCCGGGGGAAAAAAAGAATCCTGCATCAAAAGGTCAAAGCTCGCTTAATGTCACCGCCTCCCAAAGCGGCCCAGAGATCAAAGTTCCAGCTTTAAAGGGTCAGACAGACAGACCGATACAACCCACAAAGGATCTCTTGGAGTGAGCCCCTGAAACCCAAGGGTATCCAATCAGGGTCTCTGCTTCGAAGCCCACGTACTCGAACTGAGAGCAAGAACGCCCTGTGCTCCATTTTGGGTCTTTCTGCTTGCATGTTCTCCCCCCATGCTGGAGTGGGTTTGCCTTGGTTGCCTGTGTCACACGAGAGAAGAGTGAGAAGACGGGAGGATTTGGCGTCAAGGCAAATTAACCTAATGACAACATTTGGAAAAGCGATGCCAAGAGGGAACCAGAAAATATTAATGAGGCAAACTGCAATCTTTGAGTGTAGAAGGTGGAGGTAACAGTTCCAATACACACAAACCTTCAAACGCAGCACGAGAGTGAGGCTGTTCACAGTGAAACCCAGCGTTCAAAGTAACAGAAGGATTTTGGGTCTATGCCTTTCTTTTAAATGTCCAGTGTCATCAGTAAAGATGGGTGTCACAAGCTCCGAGTATAAGGGGGGAAATTTTCACTTATCCACATCTGTAGTTGGAACCTTGATGCTCCAATATCCTCCCACAGTCTAATGCAGAGCTCTCCCTAAGTGGAAACTGTGGGCCAAATGACCGACTGCTCCGACTTCCTTATTAATTTATAATCTCTAAATAGTGGCCAAGGCCTTTATTTACCTCAGCTGCAGAAGTTCACGGACAGAACTGCCTTTACTTCTAATTCTCTTCGTTTGTTAAATATAATTGGTCATATTTTAGAACGCAGCCTCCTTTGCCCTCTGCTCTCTGCCTGAGGCGGGGCTGCGGTGCATAATCCACACACCCACCCGCGCGCCTGCACACATGGAGCGAGCATAGGGCTGAGTGTGTGGTAGACACAGGGAACCAGGTGAAGTGAGAATAACTTGAGGTGACAACTACCCTCGTTACTGTCAGTGCAATAAAAAAGTGAAAATAAGGAAAAGTATCTAAAACAGAAGCTGTCTGCAGTCGCACTGATTACCTTTGCCAGGAAATCACAAAAATTGGCAAACTTGGCCTCTGTCTGTTACAAACCCTTCTTTTCTCCACCGGTACTACCTGCAGGCGGTGAATCACACCGGCAGCAGAGGGAGTAGGACAAAGGACTGCGACTGACTCATGTCTGTTTTTTTTGGTCTCTCAAAACTTAACTCAGGTATATTG
Source organism: Platichthys flesus (assembly GCF_949316205.1). Classification (NCBI taxonomy): domain Eukaryota; kingdom Metazoa; phylum Chordata; class Actinopteri; order Pleuronectiformes; family Pleuronectidae; genus Platichthys; species Platichthys flesus. The sequence goes on along the minus strand of NC_084952.1, from coordinate 5,390,874 downwards.
TTTATTTTACTGACATTTCAAACTTCTTTTCAGGGAGAAATTGTCGAGTGAATTTGATGTTGCTAGAATCTACAAATTGTGTTTTTAAAATAATGTGCTAAATCTGCAGCAGTGAAAGTAGTATGTGCTCTTCCACATTGTTTATATATATTTTTGTTTTATAAATAAATAACAGCGGGTAGACACAAATTTCTAATTATTTTGCTACCATTCGTAAACAATACAAATCTGACTTCAAAACACAGATCTGCATCATAAAAGTCAACATCAGTGATAACGTAAAACTGAATGCAGACGTCAGAAGTCTGGGTTTATAGGATCAGACATGCAAATTCATAAGGATAATGATATTTGGGATGGATTTGTTTTGCCTCAATAATGCAGTAAATGCAAAATCTTATAGTCAACGTAGTATTGCAGAGAGAAAAGATAAGACTAAGTCATGAAGTTGAGTGGAATAAGATGCAGTATACTGCAGATGACAGCAGAACAGAAGATGAAACATGAGCACTCAAAACTAAATGTGCATATTGCAGACACTGCAATGTTTTATGAACCATATATACACAAACAGGGCCATACAAATCTCAACAAAGAAAATAGAGTATTTACTCAGTTTCAAAACATACATCAACGGCTCCCATTAATCTAATTATTCCAGAAACCTCTCGTCTGCATGTCTCGAGAACTGAGCGTCTCATCCGCTTCACACTTGACATGTGTACTGTTCAAGGCCCAAGGAAGTGTACTGTCTTATTTGGTGCAACACTTTGTTAAATCGTAGTAAAATTAGAATATACAGGCATGGAGGAATCTGTTGCAGTGGCAGCTGGGACTCATCAACACAAGTGACATTGTAGATCACAACATCAGTGCGTTCACTGAACTGACAACTGGTTCTGCATACTGAGTCGATCTCCACTGAACTTGGGATAAAGAGGTGAGCAGCAGCAGCAGCAGCGTGGCGGCCTCAGGGTTCTGAAGACTGAGTCCAGCAGCCGCTCCTTAATTACTGCAGGTCACTTGACAGTTTCATGAGGAGAGCTGCAGCCAGCTCCACCACAGACTAAGCAAACTGCCCATTCCAAACAACCAGCTTTAGAACGAGTACTGCACAATATAATTCTATAGGAGAAAAAATTCTGCCTGAATTTTTTTAACCAAAAACTGTCTTAGCTGCACATAGAAATAGTTAAATGGTAATTGGTTTGGTAAATGGTTTTGTATTTATATAGAGCTTTTCTAGTCTTGATGGCCACTCAAAGTTCTTTACAGTACAGCTTTACATTCACCCATTCACACACACATTCATACAGTGCACCATTTTCCAGCACTTTGTTCCCAGCACAGGGTTCAGCATCTTGCCCATGGATACTTCGGCATGCAGATGGGTCATACTGGGAGTCGAACTGCCGACCTTCAGGTTGGAGGTGGACCACTCTACCCCTCAGCCACAGCCACCCCAAGTTAAGCCATGTAAGCAAACCTGAAATGTTAATTGTTCTGAAGATTGTATCTTACTCATATGGCAACGAACAGCAAAGTCCCATAACAGCTAACATAATGTCTCTACTTAATCAAGTTAAGATAATAACACTGACCTAAGACTGATGTGACAGAACATTAAGCTCGTGTTCCACATCCAGGAACAAGGGCTGTCTCTCAGGTGCACTTCCTCCATATAATGTACTGTATCTTGTCACTGTGCAGTGACCTACTTAAAATCTAATGAAAGTGCCCCCCCCCCCAATCACAAGGTTACCTGAGTTCAGTGAGAACAGAAGTAATTTTGAACTTCCTCCAAAACAGATAAGTTAACTTGTGACACACCGGATTTGCAGTGAAGTTTACTGGAACAATCAGATTAGTGGCTTTCCATCGAGGCTCGTCAAGAAAATACAAGATGAAAACAAAGTGAACCGTTTGGTGCACTTATCAGTTTTCCCCAATGTACGACGTTGGCGGGAAAATGTACTTTATTTGACGAGTATGAGCAGATGGTAAATCAATTCATCACCTCTTAATAACACTCAATGCTCGTTTTCCATTCTAGAGGGATTAACAGACAATGATCCGCTGGTATACAGTAGGAGGGGAGTGTGTATCACATGACAAACGGCCTATTCAACAAACTGAAAGGTTAACTCCACTGCTTAGGTGTTTACTCAACTTAATCAGGCAGCAGTGACAGGAGGAGATGCTCCTGTCAACATCCAACTTTTCTAATTAAATCCCCAATGATAGAAAGCCAAACTGCTGCTTATCATCTGACGATCTCTGCCACATCGTCAATGATTGTACAGATTGTTTTGTCAGCGGGTGACAGCGAGGTGCATGTTGAGAGGGTGAGAAAAACTAATTCGATATATACCATAAAGTCGTCCCTTGTCCAACTCCAGAAGAAAAAAAAGGATTTTCTCCCACTCACTTTGTCATAGATCACAGTCAGATGACAGGTGCTTCGATTAAACTGGAAACCAAAGCTGAAATCTGATATGTCCTTAACCTTAAAGTGTGAATGATCCAATAAACCAAACCATATTGATGCGTAATTATTCACGAATCCTTTTGGGAACATGTATTTATGTAATTCAGGCCATGCTGCTTGAGAAAAGGTCTGACCTAAATGAAAAACATATTGCTTTAAAACTCTTAACAGCTCAACATTAAGTGGACAATATGGGACAAATCTAGTTTTGAGTTTAAGTCTTTCTAGATTATAAATCAGATCTATAAAATATTCTGAAAGTATCAAAATGCCGAACCGTGGACCAAACCAATACAAATTCAGAAGCTGTGCCACCCCCCCCCCCCCATGAACCACCACTTGAAATTGTATTTGTTCGTAATTTAGCTTTTTCATCTCTATGTTTTGTTCTGTCTTTGGAAATTGTTGAAATTACGTATGTTGCTTGTTTGAGTTTCCTTTATTATCAATCACGGTGTTTTATGAGTTCCACCAGCTATTATTACGGTTGGTTGTGTTTGTGTGTGTGTGTGTGGACTGGAAACTTACTTACTAACAGTTGAGGGATGAAATCCACAGCCTGGAGTCAGAGCTCCAAGAAAAAAAGGATAAGCTGCTTCACGGCTTCGTCTCTGTGGCTGCTGCCCAGGAAGAGCATATTTTGTTTATGCAGGCTTCCACTCTTGCTGTCCCTGCTGCCTGATCACCCACCTCCAGGATGTCCCACATGGTTGCGGATTTTGTGGCCACACACTCTCCTGGCTGGCCTCAGCACAAATTGGCACTGTAACTCTCCGCCTGGAGGTGTCTAGAAACTGAGGAGAGTGGTCCTTCGAAAGTGAGCTGGAGGCAGGTGCAGCAGGCTCCACCACTCATGTGTTGTACCTGAACATAGTGACACCAAGGGCGACCACCACAAAGCCGTGAGGTAATTCAAGGGTTTGCACAGGAAACAGACTAATTTACCTAAAATTGGACTGTCTGTTCGGCTGAGATGGGTCTGGAGCCTCTCTTCTGATTGGCTGATTGTTTCCTGAGTGACAAAAAACCAGGCCAACTACAGGTAAGCCGTAGCTTGGTAAAAGTCACCAGTTAATGCAAAGAGCCAATCATCACAGAGGCCGACTAAGTTTTCAGAGAGAGCCCAGTTCTCACTAGAGGACCAGACGAAAACTATGAAGGAAGATATGAAAGCATGATATAACCAACAATAATATTCCCATGGATATTTTTTAAATGAAACCCTGTGAGATATAAAAGCAGATACAGCTCTGTCAGCATGTAGCAGGTGGAAATCCTGTAAACTTAAAAAAAACCTGAGCATGAAAACGATTTGTGTAGCAGTTGGAGTTGTTGTTCTGTTCCGCTGCACAAAAGAACACTGATCAATGATTGCAGAGTCACACTGCAACAGTTTGCTGATTAGCTACAATTTTAATCTCTCAAATATAATCTGGAATGTAAATCAGGCTGATGAAACCGAGATACGCTCGCTCAGGAACCGCACATCAAAGATGTTTCCCTCAGTTATTGAATAGGCATGGCACTACCCATACTGGAGCAGGACTTTTGCTAACCGTTTGATGCCTACAGCGAGCAGACCTTTTGATCTTATTTTAGTGTGTGCTTTGCCCTTCACACAAATACTCATTATCTGTGGCGCAGTGAGAGAGGTGGTACGGCGCCAATCGGATGAACCATCAATTCTAGCTGAAGGAGCGACTTTGCACCGTCGGATATGAAAGAAAAAAAAATCTGAAAAATTGATTTTTCCACAGAGAAACTCTTGGGCTTAGAGCCCAGCCATCTGGGTAAGGGAGGAACAAGCCCAGTGAGGGGTATGACAGGAGAAATAAATCTGCACTTCTGTGGTTCTGCTGTCATTTTTTGGAACACAAAGCTACACATCAACGTCTGCAGTGTATTCATTACTGAGCCTGGACACCTTGGAGATTGTTTAGATGTGTATGACTTCATTCCTAAAAACTTTGACAAAGTTTTAGCTTTCCTTTCCCCTTAGGGGCAAAATACAACACATCCTCCAGCAGATTAGCTCAAGTTAAACTGTATTGGACCTTGCTAGGCAGGACAGTCTGGTTTTATTCTCGCTCCTTCTGATCCATTAGATGCCATGATCTGCTTTATCAGCTCCTTTCAAATGATCAGGTGATTCGTTATCTGTCTTTTCCCGGTTCGCTGTCGGTCACACAGCTACTTTCCCAGGATCCCGATTGAGGAATGGATGCTGCATCACATCGTTTTGCTTCATCCTCGCTCATTGTCATCCTCTCTCTTTAACAGTTCAGCATTACCATCCGTCTGCCGTTTTCATGTCTCATCAAAGATTTTCTTCCCCTCACCAAGTTTAAATATTCACTTCGAGTTCTTTCAGCGGTACCTTACAAACACTTGGAAATAATTGAGTCTCAGCATGCTGACAAAAAGAAGGAGCAGTGATCGTGCGCAGTGAAAGTGATCAAATATGGCCTTGAGCCAACCGTCTTTGTAGATGGTCTTGTATCTCCATTGATCCGGGGGTGGAAACACCCGAGGAATACATTATTTTTTTCTCTCACCCCACAGTTGAAAGTAGTGACTCACAAGCAGTAATGGGATTAGATGGGTGTCGCACCGGAAGATATGAACCAGTGCCGCGGAGTAGATGGGCAACCCTAAGGACCAAAGACAGTGGCCTCAAAATATTGGAGTAGAAGGCTTTTATCTCTTAATAGAACAGAAATTGTCAAGATAATGCACTCGTCAATCTGACTGTACACAAGATGCACAGCCATTCCTCTGGGTATGGGCACGGAAAGTTCTTTCAGCAACCTTACAAACCTCCATGAGTAGATCCTACAGGAAACCCTTTCCTATTAGAGCCATATCTTTTTCTTCCTACAGGGCAAATAGCTGATCAACTGTTCAGTCTGCCTCCGATTTCACCTCATGAACATTTATGTTGTCGTGTTTTTACTGCGCATCCATCTAAACTGATAAAACACTAACTGGGTGATCTTGTGCAAGCGTTTTCAGTGTTGCAGGTCATTAAGTTGCCAATTAGCTGAAATAAGCTAAACATTATCCCTCTCTTAAGTAATAAAAGCAGGCTGCCTGATGCAACAACGTACAATAATCCCATGCTTTTCTGTTGAGTGCTTTTAGATATAATGCATCTTAAGATACATTATATCTAAAAGCATAATGCATCTTAACATGTTCATAGCATCTAAATTATTCAAATTATTCATACGCGTGTGCATGCGTGCGTGCCTTTAGGGGCCACATATGCCTTAAATAAGAGGAACACATCATTTACCATGATACAGTGTGCTACATACCATTACAGTATTATACAATATGGGCTTAAACAATTTTTTTTGTAATATTTCTAAATACTTTCCTTTCCAAATGTTTACTTTGAACATGAAACACTGCCACTGTTTCATGTTTTCCTCTTCATACGTCAGAGGTAAATCTTAAGGTTGCCATTCATCGCCTCTTACTTACTGCAAATCCTTCATCCTCCTCTCTGTTGTACTGAAGACAAACATGTTTCAAACATAACAGGCGGCTCAAGGACCATGAACCGTTGAGGACCATGAACTGCCTGGATACAACATGTGAGGGTCATTTGTACACCAAAGAGCTTTCCTCATGCTCTCTGATTAACTGGTCCATCAGAGACAGAACTTGTTCCATTTTCTTGGCGGGGGCAGAATCTTTGTTGCTAAGCACCCATTTCTGCATTGTGTCTGCATTGCACATCACATAAATCCCTTCTCAGATCAAGTCTTAGGTCTATGGTTCACTGCTGCACTAGCTTTCCCTCTCCCTAATTGACTCCGAACCATAGTAGCTGCTGCCAAACAAACATATTAGTGGTTTAATAGTTTTCAGCAGAGAAAGTGAACGTTACATAAACATATATCAATCTGTGTGGTGTTTAAGTTCAGCAGAATGTATCATGGAGCAATACCTCTCAGTTTGTGTAATATGTAGGCTGCAACCGTTTCTGAAACTCCCTGAAGCCAATCAAAGCACACTCACACAGACAGACTCAAAGACCTGCACTTTTTTCTGAATCACTGCAATAGAAGCCCTCGGTCTCTGTATCTGATGAGCTCCATGCTGGGACCAGCAGAGCCAGAGCTGGACAGCCTGACATCCCCTGAGGTGCCCCTGTTTCCCCTCACTACTCATTCATACATTACCAGCCCCAAGTGCTTGAGGATTTAGCACTAATACATACTCGTTGATTTATAATTCACTCAGGGACCGACGGCATTGAGCGCCTCACGCATGTTGATGATAGCAGTGTCTTCCGTATATACAGGGAAGTAAAGGTCAGTGTTTGAATTTAGAAGTTTAGAATGCAGTCACCCCAGTTTTATTCTAAAAGGCATGTGATGTAATTTACCATATTTCCCTTGTACATTAAATGAGAGTATTTATATACACATTGGGTGAATCTAAATAACGCCAATAATAGTCAGGTACTTTGCAAAAAGATGGTCATGTAGTGACCGATGTAGTGACAAAATGAAAGTGAGAATAAACACTCTTTAGCTTTAACCCATTGGTGCTTGTTGAAACCCAATTCTTTACAAACAAAAATGCATGCAGCAAATCTGTAGCGACTAAGACTATATTAAAATCTTTTTAATAATATGATAAACTTTAAATGTTAATAAGAAAAATGGAAAGTAAAACCTCTTGATAATGTAATAAAGTACTTAAACTTTGCAAATACATTCAGTAATGCAGCTGTAAAAATCTTCACTATCAGTCTGTATCACCTTAACACAAGCCATACAATTACAAGAAATAATGTAACGATGAATTACATGAATTAATGATTCACAACTGATTAAAGAAAACATAACATCCTAAGAATACCTGCAATTAATTAGTTTTACACTGCTATTAGGCACAAACCTATTTCTCTCTAGCTTCCCCCAGCATGTTCTGCATAAACCAGCCAAACGCATGGTCTCATACGCCCACACAATAGCCCACATTCACTCCAGACAAGCAGTTGAATCATCACACAGCATCCCTTTGTAACCAAAAGAGCGAGACCGCAGCAGGCAGATGATTGTGTGCTGCCTTCAGAACCTCCATCGCTTCCCGGAAAAAAAAAAATATATATATCTAGAGCCTGCACTTGACGGTCAAACCTCTGCTGACGCACTGAGCAGGTCTGTAAGAGGAGAAGAGAGCGCCGGAGAGATAACGAGAGAGTAAGAGAAGGAGCTCTTATCTATTCACTCTGTTCCCAGAGCCCAGAAGCAAAGGCATGACAAAGGTTCTAATGAGTCTCTCGCCAAACTGACAGCTATCTGAGAATAAAGTGGCACGCAATAAATTAAAAAGGGCAACAGTGAATCATCGCCCTTCATCTAAATTTATTGGCATTTTATGCAGCAGCCCGAAATAGAGCAGAGGGTGACCTCAGTATATGGGCGCTCAGGACAACACGGCTGTTATGAAATTGGGTGAGTTGTGCTCACTGGATAGCAGCCAACCTTTACTATATTAAAGGTCCTGTATTGTTGAAGGTAAAAGTCTTATTCAATTGTAAATCAGGTCTCGGTGTTAATATAAATACGATATAAATACTGTAAGAAATAATAACAAAAACACTCGATCCACAGAGCATGGACACGGCCCAAAGTCAGAGTATGTGCCTTAAATAGGAATAACACTGACCCCCACAACAGCCCATCAGGACCCACCATCCAACCGAGAAGAAGAAGAACCGAGTTCTCCAAATGTTTAAGTGAAATGTGCTATTTAAATATTGTGCTACGACCATTATCTCCCCATAAAAACATCCATTCCTTCCATATGCTTGTTTTAATGTCACCAACGGTCTCTCGTCTGCAGTCCTCATCAATTCCACTCAAAACTATAAACGGTTTGACATCAACAAGAAGGTTGGGGAGAGCGAGGCCTAGGGGATAGAGTGCGTGCTCTGCAAAAAGAAGGTCGCCAGTTCAAATCCCACTCTATCCCATCTGCATGCCTAAGTGTCCTTGGCAAGATACTGAACCCCTAGATGGCCCCTAATAAAATGATGTGTTCTAAAAATGTAAGTCGCTTTGGATAAAAGCATCAGCTAAATGACATGTAATGTAAAGGTGTTTCCTCCCATCGTAATCTTTAAACCGCAACTTATTTCTATATATTAAAGTACTCCAAATATTTCTTTGAAGCTCTAATATTTAGAAAGTTGAAAATTGATCTATGATCCGACTGGAGAAGTTCCTGTATTTCTGTCTGAACATCTGGGGAGACGAGCCATTCCAATCTCCCTAAAACATGTCTTCTAGTCTTTGGGGGATTGGAAGGTGTGTAGGCGTTGGACTCCTCCCCACAGATTCCTTAAAGTATAAGCAACTAACCAACACCAGAGCTGCACTTTGGTCTATATCAGCTGTAAGCCCAAAGGAGGCGAGGATCAGTGACCTGCACTAACAAGTGCAGTCCCAGTGTCCTGCTGGGAGCCTTTCATATTCTGGCAGAAGCCGAGTGATGGGAGGTTGTCCAGTGTAAAAAACACTAGGAATGTTGGAGAGTCTAAAGTCCCCTGAGAGGTAAAAGAAGTATCCATTTACTGCCATTTCAGCTATTGTTGCATTGAAAAGACTCCAGATCTACCTGTGAAGCATTAGTGAGAAATCTGTAGTGCTTGTAATGACCCAACCTCTCTGGCAACCAATCTGGCACCTCACAGTTGAAGGATACTTTTTTCTAAACTACCGTCTAATGATATTTTATAAGATCTTTTTGCTGTGGGGCGAGAAACGAGTGAATAGTACATTTAGTCATAGGTGAGCACAGAGTGGTGAAGAGGAAAGGGCATCCTGCCTGGCAAATCCTCAAAGGCCTGAAGAAAACAAGTTTGATATCTTTCAAGGTAGGAGCCGGTGGAGTGAACCAGCCGGGGGGACTACAGGCCCGGCAAGTACTGGCGGGCTCTAGAGGAGGGTGGAGATCACAGCTAGCAAGTTTTTTTAAACTCTGCAAGTTTTTATAGTGAAGTGCAGCCCAACCTCGACTGTATATGGATTGATAGATGTGGGACACGTGATTGTTCATAACTCAACCGGTGATCAGTGTTGAAATAGCTGGAGCACTTTACTCCTGAAGGTTTGCGTGACACAGCCATAAACAAGAGAAAATAGCCACTGAACCAGACTTTGGTTTGTGGTCTTGCACTTACCTTGATATTCAGCCCTTGATCTGCTCTGCTAATACCCATCGTTTAATGAGACTATAGATCAAGCTTAGCAAAACAATGCACGGGACAAAGAGATGAATATGTAAGCAGCTCCTCACCTTGATACGAGAGACACAGCGTTTCTGTTACCATCTAAATGGCAAAGCGCTGAATACTCTGAATACCCGGCTCCACAGCAGAAAGCTAAAGGTGCGGGGGGGAAGGATGATGTAAGGACATCCTACAGTGGCTGATGGAGGCAAAACACAAAATGGATTGTTCCAACATTGGCCTCGTTAACAAAGGAACCATTATCAATCTTTTGTTGTCGTTAGGATATAGGCAGGTTATTCTACTGCCTGAATATTTAATGAGCCCTAATTACCTTTAAAAAAATACAGAACTGGTCAGTAATGGCACGTAAGTGGTTTGGCTGCTGTGTGTGCAAGCTTGGGGCTCAAATACTGGGTAGTAAACAAAGGCCAGATTATGAAGTATGGAACCATCCACAGCACAAGGAATTTTCTATGATATATTGTGTGTTTGAAAACATTTACATAATGTTCTAGTTAAAGTTCTCATGTATGATGTTGGAATACAACAAAATTGTGCCTTCAAATTACTTTTAATGTAACACTTGGTGACTGTTAACTTCTTCTTGCTTGATACTGGATTTAAGAAGTTTGAAATAAATAATTCATTCATACTTCATATGTCCTTTTGCACTCATTCAATTTTTATTTTTTTTGATGGTTTATTGGCCAGTGCAGAGAGAGAGGCAATTTTAAAATCGGTAAATCCAACAGGTTCCATATCTAAAATGAGATTTTATTCTGATTACACAGAATAAAACACGTTCTGTCTCCAAGAAATGAGTGAAATTGTCCATGTTGCAAGTTGTATACTCTGCACTGTGCAGTTGACTTGTGTACATAGATGTATCAAGGGTTTACATGGGTCGGATCAAAGTTACAGTACAAGGTCTCTTCATATACACAGGGGGCGCTGCCCAAGGACGTTTGATCTTTTTTTTTTTTTTTTTTTTAGGCCTCAGCTGCCACGTGGTGTGACATCTTCTGCCGGTTATTCTTACCCGGCTACGTCAGCCCTGACCCTCACTAATGCCACTTGTCGACACACATGAAAAGTGACTTTTCCAAAGGTGATACAACACTCATTGCCCCCGGCAGCTCGCTCAAGAAGGTCACACTTCAGAGTGACACCGACAGCAAGGTCACTGTCAACGGAGGCTGTGCGTGGCTCGGTCCCCATGCCCCAGACAGACCCTTCCTGATTACTGTATCCCAAAGGGCTTCCACTGCCACCAGCAGCCACTTAGCACAACACATCTCCAACAGTCGCCAGACAGAAATCCTTTGTGTCCTTGTTCCTTATCTCTTTAAGTAAGAATCTGTCTTAAGTGAAGGAAATAAACTGAAGCTGTTCTTTGGGTTCATTTCAGCCTTTTAGGGACGCCGTTAATCAACTTCCTCTAATGTGGAGAAAAAAAAAGCAAAAGGCCAAAGAGAAACCACATCCTGTTATTGTCAATAATTCAATTCACTTGCTTTCGTTATGTGAGTTTAATCAGATTTTGATAATTGCAGTAGTTGTCCTGCATTTCTCCCCCACATCCCTCCCATTGTCTGTAAACTTAATAGTGAGATTAATTCAATAACATTTTAAGTAGATGAAGCATAACCTTATTAAACCAGAGTTATTTCTGTTTCCTTTTAGCAGCATTCAGCCATGATGAGTAAGCATATTCCATAAATGACCCAGCTGTTTGGGCATATTGTGTTTCGCCTCATCAGGAATTCAAAGGGCCTGACGACAGATCAGTCACATCCGTTCACCGGTTTGGTCTCCAGCTGACCAGACCTCCATTTGAAAGAGGTCTTTTGTGTCTCGGCCAGCTGGTGGTGTATGCACGCTACAGATGTGAGTCTCATGATAGCTACCCGTGTTTAGTGGCAGCAAAAATCATCTGAAAGTATTTGTTGAAGCCATATACACATTACTGTATGATGTAAATGTGACGAAAGTACTCCCACTCTTGATATTACCCAGAGACAGAACAGAAACCCTGCAATGTACACATAACCTAATACATTAACTACATACATTACATTAACACACAAAGCAAAAGCTAAGTTACATTTATATCTGCAAGTCCCTTTTATTGACCACGTTTGAATCTGATATTTGCAAAGTACATATTCCCAACAGCATCCAAAGGTCATAGATGGAAAAAGAAACTTAAATTTGAAACCCAGTGTTTCAGTCTGTGATCATTGATTTTTCTTCCATGTCCTTAATGGACTAAAGGCTAAAAATATACTGTTCTACATCTGGGTACAGGTCTTGTTTTTGACAGGGCTCTTTTTACATCCGTCTCCTAACAACAGCGAACATATGCATGTATTTTTAAAAGGACTGCAATACTGAATGAAAAGTATTTATATGACATGCGGTTGTTGTCAAAATATTTAAGCGAAATATTGTACTATATATTACAAAGCATTTTATAAACTGAACCTGAAAGAAGCAAAGATGCCACTCTGCTGGAACTGATCGTTGAAACACTGGAACAAATTCAATTCATTTCCAATCTCAGCTGGATTTTTCACAGTTTGAAATGATTATAGAAGAATATAATGTATATCGATTTTTGCCATTTTGTGAGCAGATATGTTGCGTATTTTTTGTTAAATGAAAAGAAAAGCTGATATCTAATCTAGATAAACCTTTACTTCAACAACAGGGGAGCTCTCGCAAACATCTTGTTTTTCTTAAAATTTAAATTAAATGATCTGGTCTATCACATTTGTTTCAGTCACAATTCAATATCCCTCTAAGAGATATTTTCATTTGTTTACATTGAGCTTTACACCAAAGATTGCACTGGATCTCACTCAGCAGATATCATGGCTACACTCTCCATTTTGTAGCAGCCACTTCCTTGAAGCTGACCACACGATGAGATACTATAACAATGAAGTCTCATTGGACAACTGGCAATACATAAACCGGAAATTAAAATGGCACGTCTGATGTGAAACTTCTATAATTGACTTGATATTTTGCTGATACCAAACCCAAATGACACACATGATTGCAAATGATTTATGATACCTGAAAGCAGGTGTGTCAGGTTTCAGCTGCCCACTGGCTTGTGTGCATACGGATTCAAACTGTTTCTGGGAGTAATAAATCAAAAACAGCATTTTTGCCTTTTGAGTCGTTCCCTCTGATTTCTGCCCCATGTGAACATGCTGTCAACAGCCCTGAATAATCATGAGGGCTCCTTCCCTCTGCTCCGTCCATACTGTGACTCAGTGGATGCATAACATGTCTGCAAACGAAGGGGCCTTGTCTTTGACTTCTTTGCAAACATAGGAAATTTGACAAAACCTGACTAGATATTGTAAATCCTTCATACAGCGAGAATGGGATGACAACCAGAGATGATACCTGTATGAGCACACACACACACAGACACACACACAGCCACACACACAGCCTCCTAGCAGCGCACATACGAACAGCGCCTGAACCAAATCATTAACCAAATCCAAAGGGCTGAAAGGGGCCGACACAGCATTGCTAATTCAGAGTTGAAAGAAATACAAGGAAGAGCAAAGTCAGTCTTAGTGCTTTCCTTTACCCATGCTACCCCATATCAGAGGCAATGCGTCAGTCCTACCATGGTTAACACTCAAATAAAACATCAAAAGGGATGAAGCTCAGAGCTCTGGACAAATACACACCCACGCAGACACCAGATACAAACTCCCTTTCACTCTCATACGCTCGCTTAGCACATGTATGTTTGTGCAAAAAAAAAAAAAAGAAGGAAACACTGTTTTTGCACCCACATACTGTGGATGCAGCTCATTAGATTAAATGAATGGAGCAGGTAGAGTAGATGAGAGGTTTGTCTCTCAGAGGTAGCAAACCCACACACACGCTACGTCCCCCGAATGCTAAACATGATTTCAATAGCACATTGGTGCACGGCATCGTCTCGCAATCAAGCTATATATGCAGTGGAACAATTGGCAATTTGAGCCACCTATAGCCACACAGCCGACACGCAGGAGCTGTCATCAACTTCCCATCAGGCTCCACTTCCCCCCAGTGGATGTTCTGCAAGAGGAGACACTTTGTTTGACAATTTTTATATCCAGAGGCAAAGACATTTAATGGTCACTGTTCTACATGTGACGTGAGGAGGTGGTATTCTCATCATTTGTGCAGACAAGGTGGTTCCCGACAGGATGTTTATTATTCAATTATTGTAAATATTTCAGGGGACCGACAGGATGCTCATGCAATCATGAATATTTCAACCATCGCCTTACAAAAAGGAGGGAGCCTTGCACTGGTATTGATCAAGAGGGCAGATCCACTCCTCCCAAAAAGGGAACAATCTTTCCGTCTATTAGTCAGTATCATTAAACAGACTTAAATTCCATCTGAGAAAGGAACTTGACCAGCGAGAGACAGGTATTCATCACTAGGAAAAACAGGGATAAAGGAGACATGGAGACAGATGCATCGCTCGGCCAGAATCGTACTGACAAACTAACATGTGCATGGTGTGAAGGTATAACAGGGAATCTGGGATAGTGCAATAGTGGACACCATCAGTTCCCTGTGAGCAAAGACGAAAGGGAAAGTGCAGCCTTTTTAACTGCACAGAGCCACTCACCATTAGAAACCCATTGTGGATACTGTACAGAAGTAATTCACAGATACAAGCTCTTGCAAAAGACAAGGACAAACAGCCGCTGCAATTATGCTACTTCCACGAGCAGCCTCCCCTGGTGATAACCGTTATATAGCAGGGATGCAAAGAGATGAATTGCTTTGCAGACAGGCATCTCCCCTCTCAGCAAACACACACGCACAAGTATGCAGATAGACCTTGATACATTCAAAGGCATGTTCCCCGCAGGAATTAGGACGTGTTATTATATTTTTTTGACATTAATCACAACTTTGCTCCCTCTGTAAAAATGGATAAATGCAGTCTCTGGCACTTACAGAATCCATTTCCCTTCCGTCTTTCCCCCCTCACCGCATCTATATGCAGAGCTTTTCTGCTCCCGAATCTGCCATTTTCTCCAAAACCTGGAGTGTCCTATTATCGTACAAGAACCCATGGATGCGTCCTTGCCTTAAAATACCACCCAGAACCCTATCGTCAAGAAGATAAGCCGTCTAAACCTCAGTGCTGCTCCCCAACGACAGAAAAGGGAGGGGGGGAATCCTCCAAATCTCACAGAATCAGAACTCAATTCAAAGCCTTTTCCTGTAGGAACTTACTTTATGTGATGAGGATGTCCATTGATTCTGTGCATAATCAGGTCCCCCTTTACTTCCTTGCTTCAGGAGAAATAGTTTTGGGTCGTTTCCCCAGATATTCCACCTTGGCACAGTGAACTAATGTGCGTTCTGCTGGAAAATGCGTGTGAGAGAGGCTGAGCTAGAGAGAGAAAGAGGCACTGTAGGATCTCTTCTGGTGCGCACTACCAGCTCCAGTGCGAGTGAATCCAGCCGGTCTTCACAGCTCTCCTCCTGCCTTCAGGAATGAAATTCAGCATACGCTGTTCATCCCCCACAACAAGGGGAGGGTGTCCCCCCCTAGGTGGAAACTTTCCGGCACCTCTGCGAAAGCTATATTGGGTGATGATGGATGCCAGTAAGCCCTGATGATGTGTTACTTTCCTCGATATCCTTCCTCCTCAATGGATTTCCCCCCTTTTCCGTCTCCAATTTGCCTGTTAGGTAGCTCTTTCCTCTCCAAAACAGGGACCCACAGAATGGATGCTGAGAAAGCAGCGGAATGAGGCGAACCGCTTGTTCTCCCGCTCCGCGTCTCTCTCTCTCTCTCTCTCTCTCCCTCTACCGCTCACCCTCACTCGTACATGCTCCCTCCCCTGCTTCTCACTGCACCTCCCCACCCTTTCGTTTTCTCTCTCCTCCTGTCCTTCCCTCTCATACAAACACACACACACACAGATATGCACTTCTGTAGCTCTGGCTTTTGACAATTACCGCTGTGCCATTTCCAGCCATGTCAGACAGAAAGGTTCACCGCCCATATTCCTCAGCGAAACAAATAATGCTTGATAAATATGGAACATTAAATAGATATGAATAAAAGGAGCAGAAGCAGCAGCATGTCAACAAGCACAGAGCCAAGGGGCACTCTAATCTCCTTCCCTGTGTCCTCGCTGCATGATTACTTAATATGTCTAGATTTAACATTGTGTTGCGTCGCTCCTGTGTCATATTTGTGTGTTCAGGGGAGTCGATTCAGTAGTTTATGCTGACCAGCTGTCAAGTGTGACTGAAGAGGAAGACGATAATAGCAAGCAAGAGAACAGCACACTGCATAGAAACAAGGACAAAAACATGTGCAGTAGCAGTCGTATAATAACATCATTACCCACCTCCACAAATTGCCAAAAACTCTTTTATCATTGTGTGTACATACCGGGTGATTACTTGCCCAGAGGTAACGCTCAATAACAAACAATGAAAAGAACAATTAGAAACAAAAAAATGATTCTGAAACGCTTCTGTTTCAAGCCTCCCACACACACAGCATCTCACCTCCCCACATGCATTTGCTTCGAGACCATTCATGGCATATTCATGTCAGAGCTGCGTGACGATAATACATGTTGTTTGAAAACACACCGACTGTGAATAAATAACATTCCTATAGCCTGGGCTTCACAGTCCAAGAAAGGTTGATTCCCCCCCCCCCCCCCCCCCCCCCCCCCCCCCCCCCCATCCCCCTAGTATTTTTTAGCATGATAATTCAGCCTGGCAGTCGTGCATAACAAGCACTTCACACGCAGTATGTAGAGAAAAAAAATAATAGTTCTCTTATCACTTGAGCAGATTCTGACCTTGATATCATCAGGGCAAGGTCACATCTCATCAGCACCTTGTCACAGAAGCTCTGGGGCAAATGTTAAAGTGTCTTTGGCAGGGTCACTTGCCTACTGTAATCCATCCGTCAGGCACATCTACCCTGGGGAGTCAGGTCCACAACGTCATCCTACTTTTCACCAGGCAAATGGAGAGTTTTGAAACCTTCTAACACCCTCTTCTACAAAACTGCTGCCTAAAGAAACTCAGTTCACACCAACAGCACAAGATCTGCATCATCATCTTCATCATCTGTTGTCATCAAGTCAGATGAAGCCATTGTCCCAACGTCAACATGTCAGCTCTCCAGGAAGGCAGCATTTTGTATCACTTTCACAGCTAGAATGACACATCTCAGCTACGTTATCATAAATACTTCTGCTGAACAGGCATCGATTGATATCTCTTCTTTGTGACTTAGGCAGCGGATGGCTGTTCCAGAGGTAACGAGCCGCTTAAGTTACAAGATGGCAGCTGCACTAAGCTTTACCTGTAAAATATGCACATGCTGTGTGTATGACCAAGGCTACTCTGGCATTAATAAGCACTATCATTTAATTCTGAGGTCTATCATCATCTCTTTGTGGTCTGGCATTGGTTCCATCTTTGAAAATGTTGCCAGTTTTTTGCCTTTGAATCACTGCCAATCTTCGCCAGGACAATATTGTTATGCCAAAGTTTACTCTGCATCTTTATCATACACTAATCAAACTATGTTAAAATGTAAGTTAGTTTAAAGGTGATTTTTAAAGTTGAAATGTATTTAAAGTCTGTGTTGTTAAGTTGTTCATGTTCCAACCACAGAAGAGTTTTACTTCATAGCTAATTTTCATTCAAAGTATTAATATTTCTCGAATGACCTAACAAGTGATTTGAATGCTGAGGGCAGAGCTCAAAGCACAGATATCCAGTCACTCCAACCATAACTAATAATAATAATAATAGTAAAAATAATAATAATTGTGCCTATGTTAAAGACAATTAACTACTGTTATGTCCACACGTAGACCAGTGGGGAAATGGTGATATTGAAACACAGAGGGAAATGGATGCACATTCCTATTACATAATGGAATAAGGAACAAAGAGGAACATGATCATGAGACGTTTAAAGTTGATGGTCGGAGTTTCATGCTTAAATATTGACTTCATGCTGTGCAGTCCCGCACTGTGTTGCTGAATTTGACAAAAAAATGCTCAATCTAAAAATGTCATGAATGTTGTATAACTGTTGAGACCTTTGAGTATGTGTTTACTGTATAAAATAAGTGTCTTTACTAGGATCTTTCTCTCTCTGTGGTATAGCTTGCAGATAAGCCCGGGTAAGCCCTCTGGCTGAGGCACCAGCACAGCCAGTCCTGAATCCCATTACCGAGGGTATCACAGTTTCCAACCAACTACCAACTGTCCACAGTTCATGGGCCCACGTTCTAAACAGCCAGTAGCTACAACCAGTGTTGCCATAGTTACTTTGAAAAAGTAACTTAGTTACTTTACAATTTACTTGATTTTAAAAGTAACTAAGTTAGATTACAAGTTACTTGATTTTAAAAGTAACTAAGTTAGATTAAAAGTTACTTTATTAGTTACATTCAGCAGCTGCCGACAACACCCCGCTGCCTCAACATAAAAATGACAACCGGTTAAGCCAACACTCGCTTTATTAGAAACCGCTGGAGGCCCCCAGTAACGCGTTACCGGCATCACTGGCTACAACACATGTTCTCCCATGGTCACTGCAACTTCTTTAAGGGGCTGCTAAACGTATCTGACTAACGTGACCATCAGTTTCCCCTTTTTTGCCCTGAGTGCAAATTTAAACAAATATGGATAAAGTAGTAAGATGATCTTTGACAAACCAAAAACTGACTAACTGATTTTTTTTATATCAATAACCATAAAATATTCTTAACCATAGTGTGTCTCAGACTAGCTGCCAAACATTTTCAATAAAATATTGTAAATCGCAATTCAAATCAGCATCACTGAATTAAATCCAGGGCTTTGGCAGAATCACTTACTCATGTAACGGCCTTCATATTACTGAAATAAAAAATTAGAGATGTGCAGCCCCCCCGCCACGAACATGTGAAATACTTTGCTTCTTTCAGTGTCACTGAAGTAATTGGCTGGAACGTTTATTCTAATTGATTTACAATAAGTTTAGAAAAGCCATCTGGGACCATCTATTCTTACTGTTAACTAGATGTGGTTGGTAAGAATAGTGGATGAAGAAAAATAAACTATGGCGTAATTTACTAAAAAACGAATTATACTTCCTGCACATGACATTAAAACCCCAACCTGAATTCTCTGTCTAGGATGCGTTCAGGGACACCATTGATTATAGATCACCTGCAATTTAGCAGCACACAACAGTCCAGCACGCAATCACCACCGTTGCTCGTGTAAAGTGAGACACAAAAGGAATAAAAGAATAATTACACGTCAGATTGCGTTCATGCATTAAAGCACAAGTGACAAACAACCCAGTATGCAGCCTGCGTGTGCACAGTAACACCGGGTTCACACCGGACGCGGAAGCGACACGGAAGCGACTCCAAAGCGAGGCGGAAAGCGCAGCGCCAATCCTCTGGCTCCCATCCACTCCCATGTTAAGCCGCAGCGCTGAACACACCGGAGGCTGAAGCGTAGCGTTGTGCCGCGGCGGCCTAGCGCCGTGAAGCGATCGTTTCGGCGTCGAGTCTATTTTTCTGCTTGACGCGAGCGTATCGCGACAGGAAACACACTGAAAAATGATTTTAAACGATATTGACGACATATTTTATATGATATAAAAGATCAAATATGCATCCCATACTTTGTATTCACCCTCTGTTGTACTGGACTTTTGATTTTACCACTTTTACCGACCACATTATTAAATGTCCCCCTCTGCCGATGCACTACAGCCACACAAGCAGTGATACAGATAAAAAGAGAGAGAGGGGGGGGGGGGGGCTACGTATTCTCCACATAGGCTTGAGTGCAGACTACGTACTTTACCCCCGACCCACGATTTTTTACCGGGTGTGAACCGCCAAGCGCCGGCGCTTCAGGGATTAGAGCTACCGCCTCGCTTCTGCGTCGCTTCCGCGTCCGGTGTGAACCCGGCGTAAGAGTGACTAAGGTAGAAGTGTATTTGTTCCGACAAGCACGCGTGAGTTGGACGACTGAAAAATGCAGATGAAACACATCCTGTGTAGCCGCTATAAATACAGATCCAAATTGTGTATGCCCATTAAGTAAGTGTCTTCAGGACATATACAGCTTGTCTACATGAATTAGCATATCATTGTGTAAACATGCAGAGAATCTCAATAATGGGTTACTTAGGGATAATTCTCTACAACACACAACCACATTAATCAATATTTACAAATGTGCCACGAGTCAACATTTCATAGACATTAGCTTGATGACTTAAAATAAATAAATTAACTCACCAGACAGTAGAGACAGAAAACATCTCAGACTTCCTGATGTTTCAGTGACAGCCACAACCCTCAAGACTTCAGGTTTTGCCTCAACAGCTTTTGTGAAAGTTCATCTTCATGTCTCTCCAGAGTCTGGGTAAGATCGTCCAGGGTCTGGGTGAGATGGTCCAGAGTCTGGTGAGATGGTCCAGAGTCTGGTGAGATGGTCCAGAGTCTGGTGAGATGGTCCAGAGTCTGGTAAGCTGGTCCAGAGTCTGGTAAGGTGGTCCAGAGTCTGGTAAGGTGGTCCAGAGTCTGTGTGTCCAGGAGACACTGAGACATGTTGCTGTGGGGAAGGAGTCTATATAGAAACAGAACTTTCTGGCAGGGAGGCGCTGACTGGTAAGAGCATCAGGTGGTCAGCTGATTGGTCCAGATCGCTGATTGCTGAACAGAAAACAAGTGCATGGAGAAAATGGCGGGAGGAGCAGGACACGCCCACAGCCAAGACCCCTTCAGGAGAAACAGGTAGAAACACATTTAAATACAAATAGCTATTTACCTCTATAGATTAAAGCAGGGGTGTCCAAAGTCCGGCCCCGAGGGCCAAATGTGGCCCGGGAACCATTTTGTATTGGCACGCAGCATATTTAAAAAATATAATGGAATGTGGCTCGCTGTATGATACATAAATCATACATTTTTTAAGTACAATTCCTCTTTTCACCACATTGGGGCAGCATCACATTATTGCAGGCTCTGCGATCAGGCTGAGGCTATTCTTCCTAGCCGCGCCCCCTTCTCCGCTCATTTCTACCATGGCGATCGCACAGAAAAAGAGGAAAGTTGACACAGAGGGCCGCCGCTCTCAAGAGAGATGGAAATTACAGTACTTTTTCACAGAAAAAATTCCTGTGGTGCGCCTGCCATGGCTGGTGAGCAACGTGGATTGTCCACACTGATCCGCAATCAAGTCAGCAAAGAAGTTGGTAACGTTACAGAACTCCACTGTATAATTTACCTGTCTGTGCCAAACGACAATTTCAGCAGTCCTTGCTTGACATGTGATGGTGGCTAAGTTTGGGGTCCGCACTGCAGAGGTTTTCTCTGTCAGAGAGGAAATTTGAATTTCTTTGGTAGAAAAGGGGAAGCTGATGGAAGAATTGTCCGATCCTGCGAACATTTGCTAAGAAAACGCTGAGCTTATTCGGTTCAACATATTTGTGTGAGCAGACATTCTCTGTCATATACTTAAACAAGAACTGATTGAGGTCAAGACTGAGTGACTCCCACTTATGTGACATTTTGCGCATCTCAACCACTGCCCTCAAACCAGTACTGCCCTCATAAGTGAAATTCACATCTCAACATCACCCTTCACATTAGTGTCAGCAAGTTATAGGTTTCTTGATCAATCTGAAATTGAGTGTTTTGAACTTTGTTTAAAATGACCATGAGGCAAAGATTTTGATCTAACTCATGGAAATGCAATGTATATAGTTCAATGTTATCTGACTCTCCAGTTATAAATGTTGTGGGCAATAAAGCGAGCTGCAGCCATTGTCTGCAGTACCTGTCATGTCGTGTCCTTTCTGTCATTAAAGGAACACAAGGTACAGCAGAGTGAGTCTGTATAGCATACAGAATAACATTACCATTTGAAAAATAAAGATAATTGTGACAATTAATTTGTATTTATTTATTTATTTATCATAGCAGTGAATATTTGCATGCAACTTTGGTGGTTAAAACATATCAGAAGGAACTATTGGGCCCCGGGCATCTTCACATCAAATCTGGCCCTCTTTGCAAAAAGTTTGGACACCCCTGGGTTAAAGGAATAATATTTTAGCTGTTCCTACATCTCCTGTTTCCTTTTCAATTCATATAATAGCTTCAACAGCTCATCCAGAGCCAGAGAAATGTTTTGAATATTTACACATATATATATATATTTATGAAATTTAATACATTTGAATTTGTATCCATATTTTATGTATTGAAAGGTGCCATGCAAATAAAGTTAATGATTATTGTGATAATAAAAAAAAATGTTTTGATGATGATCATTGTACTCATTAGAGAAGGATACAGTTT
The DNA here is from genome assembly GCF_949316205.1 of Platichthys flesus. Taxonomy (NCBI): domain Eukaryota; kingdom Metazoa; phylum Chordata; class Actinopteri; order Pleuronectiformes; family Pleuronectidae; genus Platichthys; species Platichthys flesus. Next base: position 5,368,724 of record NC_084952.1, on the reverse strand, counting down.
GAACCGTGAGTCCCTGTCCCAGGACCTGACAGAACATTGACTTGAACATTGTTTACTCTACTCTATCAGAGTTCATGAAGTACTCTTATTCAGTCTCCACTTATAGATAGATGGACGGACGGACGGACAGACATTCTCTTCAAAACTGTGCTGAAGTCAAGTCTGCAGATCCCTTGTCATCATCATTTGTGTTTGCGGTCCTCAGATGATCCAGCCTCTCCCAGTCTGTTCCTGGTAGCCCCGCCGATGTCAATGTGCTGGTCCATGACGCCCCTGGGACTGCTTCATCTGCTGCAGTATAACATGTCAGATGAAAGAGATCTGTCCAGCTCTCACGCTGTGATCAGGAGATCTTGGTGCAGATGACATTTCCTATCATCTGCTCTCACTCATACCCTTAGCCACACATCTCTATTTGTAAAAAGGCTTGTATGGGGTTGACCATGACACTGACTGACTCCTCTGGTTCATGTGTCAGTGGCACTAGTCATCCCTCCTGGTTTATCTGTTCTTAGTTCTCCAGCTCTTTGTTAATCATTTAGCGTATGACTCTAGAGAGGCTCCTGCTGCAGAGCCAGCCCTGGCATTTGGAATCATCAAAGTTTGGGATTCCTAAACAATGTTGCCTGACACCTTTTGCCTTGAGGTAAATGAAATGGCTGGTCTCCACCCCATTGATCAACAGTGGAATTGAAACTCTGACATGTTAAGGGAGAACTAATTGGGTGTGGGATTGGAGGAATGTGTGTGTGTCTATTCGTGTGTGTGTGGTGTGTGGGGCAGTTCTCCTTAAGCCTCATTAGAATAAAGATCGGAAAGACACCAAGCACATTCTTGTGATCCAGACGTTTAATCTGCCCCATAATATGATAATAAATCCCCAGTGTAATAGATTCTGAGGTAGATAATATGACCTAACCTTACCCTGCCTCCAGGGGGGAATCCTCTGTTAGGGGGCGGGGTTGAACCAAACTTGGACCCAATAAGTGTTTACAAACAAAAGCACTCAAATGCTGACCAAAAGATTTAATGTTGCCATCTTTAAATATTAGCCAAATGTTGCTCCCTATGCATAATCAAATCAGGTCATGCAAGTGGTTTCTGAAGAGCAGTGAAGTTAGTGTCTTCCAATCCATATGGATCCAGTCCCATGTCCATCAAGAGAACTGCTGTAATTTAGAAATGAGTTCCAATAGATCCAAATAATTACAATTACAGTGAATCTCTTTAAACTGGATTAAACACGTGCATGCATATGGTGAAGTACAATCCTCCATATGGTATCATGTAACACACCTTTGATTTCCCTTTCACAAGCATTCTTCATATAGTTAAAAGATACAAAGGAGAATTAGAAGCTTTTGACTAAATACGACAACTTTAGTGAGACAAGCAGGCAAACACTGCTCTTCAATACAGTTCAAACCCAGACAAAACGGATCAACACAATCTTAAGAGATCAAGATACCAACAATCATTTTGAAGAATTTAACGCTGATCTCTTAACCTCCACTTCCACATCAGAAGAGGTGGCTCAGAGTTCTCTGGGTCCTCAACACTGCCGCAGTTAAACGAGTGAAATCAGGGCTGCAGAGGCAATTAAGGCATTCCCCACAATTAAATGCCCTGGTTTGGAGCTGAGTTCTACCAAGCGTTTCATGAGATTTTAACACCTTTCTTGCACAGAATGATTAACGAGTCAATTGCAGGAGAAGCACTTCCTCTGTATACCAGAAAGATGTATGCGTGTGATCAAAAGAGACAAAGGATCCATATCCTAGTTATTTGTCTATTTTCAGGGACACATACATGCTCTGTAATGTACCTGAGAACATGCTGTGGTGTGTGTTTATCTCAGCTGATAGGCTATAATATAATAGTAGATGTCGTAAATCATAATTGGTTAAGCTGACGTGAAGAGCCTCACTAGTCCAGGCCTGTAATATATGTGACGTCCGGGTTGCACTGGGAGATATTAAACGAAGCTGAATATTGCTCCTCTGTATCTATAATAATGAGAGATTAGATAAGAGGGACTGTGCTGTCAAGTGTCCAGTCCTCAACAGATTTGGACTCTGATGTAATTCAAGTATCATCTCAATCAGAGTGAGCATAAGCTCTGACCTTAGGTTATGCAATCATGTGGATTTTAACTTTAGCTCTCGAGTGGAGTTTCCCGCCTGCAGTGTCTGAGCGTTAATAACAACAACCTTTCTGCACATCTGTGAAACACTCGGCTGCACAGAGAATTTGGATAATAATTATAGCATTTGATTACTCCTGAGGGATCCAACCTGTCTTCTAACACCATGAGCGATTTGGTGGGACAGTACAGTCTTATTTCCTACTCACTGTAAGAGTTTATTTTGGGTGTTTAAGCTCCAAATGTACAGATTGTCATAGATCAAACTCTTACACCATGAGCCATTAGGTCAGAAATGGGCATCTGAATGTTTACTTAGGGGTGAAAACTCAGTATACACTGGAGTTGATGAGGCTTGAAGCCAAAAACCTCAAACCTACTAAGCAGATTTCAAACTCCCTGACATTTGAACACATTTATCTCTTGATCTCCTTTGAACTTAATGCAGCTCCTACGGATCAAACCCAGAAACCCAAACCTACCCAGCCGTCCCCTTAATCCCCTGTGCCGCCTCACCGGGCTTGCCAGAGGATCAAACCTACAACCTCAAAGCTTTCTGCGGGGCCTGGTTACTCAGGGGTCTATTGACTCGCTCACCATAACGTGCCGATGGCAACAACTTTTCCTTTGGACAGAACCCAAAAGAAAGAGCCAGAAAAAAGGGAAGAAACACACTTTAACTAAACAACTAGAGACCAATCTTCAGGCAGCTTCTTCAGGTGAATTTGAAGTCCATTCTCCAAAGCTCAGGTTTGAAGAGACTCACTCACATATTTTTATGTCTTAGGTTAAATTTCCAGGCACTGTATCGGATTTCTGAAGAGCAAACACCTGAGGTAAATAATCAAAAGTGCGAACAAATATCAGTCAAGTGTCTTTTTTTATGACTGGCTCTGTGTGTTTGAGGAGTGTTGTTAAGGTTTGGGTTCAACTCAGTCACACTCGGATTCTCTCAGACATACAACATTGAAGTGTCGGGTCAAATGTGTTGGAGGCAGCTTTGAAGCTTGGAGGATGAGGGCTCAATCCTCTCTGAATTCTGCGGGTTGTAGTTAGTATGAAGTGGTGCAGTGGGTCAAGGGAAATACTTGGAGCTTTTGTGGATCTGGAAACTGTGAGTGGCCTGTGGGGGGGCAGAGTCTGGTTAGAACTCCGTCATAGAGGGAGAGGAGTTGGACTAGTGGCAGAAACTTGGGCTATGGGCAGAAAAGGTGTCTGGTTTGACTCCACGGAGAAACAACAAAAAGACAAACCTGGATTGATCTGTCCAAAAATGCAAGAGTCTCCCTACCCTGTCTAGTGCCCCTGAGCAAGGCACCTGACTCCCCCAACATCTGCTCCCCGGGCGCCGTACATGGCTGCTCACTGCTCTGTGTGTCCTGCACCAGATGGGTCAAAAGCAGAGGTTAAATTTCCCTACCTGCATGAGTGTGCCTTTGCATGTGTTTGGGACAATAAGTGCATCTTAATCTTAATCTTATTTTGGTACCTAGTATCAAAATAAAATCAGTTTTTCTTTATTATAAGTTTTTTCAGGACAAATGGAAATTGGGGTCCACACTCAGTTAGGACGCTTCACCTTTGGCAAGGTATAAATATTTGAGTGGGCCCACGTGCATGCATGTGTGTGCTGCCCAGGTGACAGCAACTTACGTTGGCCCCTCAAAAACAAGATTTCCATTCCTAGTCATATCTCTACATTCCTCTAGGCAAAGGTCAGAGAGGGAAGTGCGTAGGCAGCAAAAGACGACTTCAAGGTGTGCAGCAGTGAGTCAGACGAGGCTCTGTCCTCACACGAGAATGTCGTCTGGGATTACCACTCATCAAGAGCATTTTTTTAAATAGCCCAGCTACTCACAAGGGGATTTCACATTCAATTTGAGGAAGTCTTTTTTTTTTTTTTTTTTACTAAAGCTAAGTTAGACAGGGTTACGAGAGATAATGTGCTTATTACACAAAAGCTGGGATAATAAACATATTGTCAACTCATCTTTTTCAACACGTAACATTTATTACCAATGCCTCTTTATAGGATCATACTTAAACAAAACAGGGACGCTTAAAAATAATCTTTTCAGCAGATGCTTGATACCTTAATTCCCGGAGAAGCTGGTGCTGTATACTCTCTTGGGAACTGAACTATTTTCCATAAATAGCAAAAACACACTGCACTAGCAAATGTTTTTTGTTTTGTTATTAAGCTGTCTCCTGACACGACCTGTCCATGATGTGTGTTACTGTACTTACCCAAATTAGCATTCCAACACTGTAGAACAACCGTTTCAAGACATCACTTGTTCCTGTGCTCTATGGCTAAAGTGCATCCAAACCCCTTAGCCATCAGTTACGCCGTGTAATGAATATTCAAAGAGTGTAGTATTTAAAAGTCATCCTGCTCGCGTTGCCTTGGCCCTCAGTCAACATGACCCCCCTGTGGCCCTCGTATTAACCACCTGGCTCTGGCTGGGTCCCACCCAGCTCCCTGACTTACTGTATAATAATGTATAATTATCTCTCGAACCTAGAAAGAGGTTGTCCAACTCTCCCGTGTGTGAGATTCTGCCTGAAGTGCTGTGTTAGACCGTCAACAATCGCTGAATAAACGTGTACTGAGGCTCTGGGTGCTTTGATGTCGTAAGTATGTTTCTTTAATCAAGACTTATCTGAGGAGATAATAGCTTCATAGATAATAAAAAGAAAATAGTGTCGTGGTCATTAAGGATTAAACATTTAAAATTACAAGTGAATGGACAAGTAAGCCCTGAAGACTGTCCTGTCCTTCGTAACTCCCTGCTGTCCGCTCTCAGGCACACATTAATACTGCAATAATCCTCTGACTTTTTGCCATTTAATACGTAGAGTGTATTAGCAGTATGCGTAAATTCACCTCAAAATTGTGATAGCAAAGTCCCTTTACGGATAGAATTAGGACTTTAACCTTCTTTCAAATTCTGGATTGGGTTTATTAGTGATAACGCACAGTTTTTAAAGAAAATTGGGGCTGAGACAAAAAATGTGCTAATCCATCCTTCACCTAATTTAAGTATCTCTTCGGGGGCAGTTGCTTGTGGTCATACCGGAGTTATTAGGATGATAGTTTAAAGTGAACATCACCAATTCCGTGGATGTTGTCCCTCCTCAACCCAACAGAACCTTTTTCCTGATTGGATTTAGGAAGCACAGAGGCACAAGATTAAATTAAAAGCAGGGTTAATTCTTCTGGATTAATTATAATAATTTAATAATCATAATTCATCACGTTTTATCCATTTTCTTAGCCTTATATTCAGTTTATAAGAAGAAATTGGAGATTGTTGAACTCTGATTTGCAAATTATTCATAACCTCCACCCAGTAGGTCAGGTTTGCAACCCCTTCTATTGTGTGTTGTTTGTTTTATTTGTAAGCAGGATTATGCAAAAATCTTCTGGACATATTACCATTGAACTTGGTTTAATGATGCAGTCTGGTTGAGGGAAGAACACGTATAATTTTGGCGTGGATCTGAATAAGGGGGTAGATCCAATCTTTGATTTCTCAGAGAATAATTCATGGATTTTGATGAAAAAAATCCAGCATATTTATAGGATTTATATTCATGAGAGTGCAATTACGAGAATATCCACATAAAATGGATCTACTGAATTTAGATGTGGTTTGGCCTTCCCACAGGTCTGCATCTGGATATCGTTTAATATGCAGGTGTGGAAGTTATACAGGACTCTAACGAAATTGTTTTGGATAGACACACTCATGTTCGAGCATGAAAAATATCAACCATCAACATTCATTACAGACGTGAGGACAAATGCTGAAGGTAAAGCAGCATATACCTATTCATTGCTTTGACTTGACTGCTGTCTTTTCACAGCTCTGGTTGAAAGAAAAACCTTCGTACCACACTGACACTGAGCTCAGCCATTCAACATCACAGCTAAATAGTCGTGAATGAATGAGATTCTAAGTCTGGAGTCAATACAACATGACCTTTGGTTGTAAATGGGAACAAGGTCATCTCAACTTTTCAATTCATCTAATACATTCACACTCACGCTGACAGTATAGCGTCTCTTTGTGCAGATAGAATCTTCATTTACAAACGCTTTGTATTAAATGGTAGGAAGGTGAATTTTTCTTTAAGGCATGCGATGCAACAACCAGACGTCAGTTGCGAGTGGGAGCAAAAGACAAAAGCCGATTTCAGTTCACAATTAAGTCCGGACTTTCAGCACAAGCCAAGAGGAGATTCTTGGCACAGAAGCACAGAGACACAGTTCAGTTGAGAGGTGCAGCAGCAGGCGGGGGCGGACCGTAACTTAACAACATGTTTTTGTTTTCAGCGCATTGACACCACGGTCGGCTCTTATCACCCAGAGCTCTCTTGACATCTTCGTCAGCGTCTTGTATGTGTGTGTGGCTCCACCTTTTCATCCTATATTTTCTTTCTTTTCCATTTTCTTTTTCATTTTGTCGTTCGTCACGTGTTAGAAACATCATCACCGTGCCCACTCACTCGTGGAGGATCCTGCGGAGGATCTCATGCCCACATCAGCTCCTCCTGAGTTTTTGCAGACTTTTTTTCCCGGTGAGAGTCCAGAGAAGGTCTGGATGGTCTCACTCGGACATTTCCCACTCAGTAGTTCAGTGCTTTTCTGAAAGCAGCCTAAGACTCTTCTTCTGTCACTCCCTTCGAATTTTTTTCATGGAAGATTAAATATATAACACAGATGCATTATTGTTATTGTAATGAGTGAGGAGTGGAAAATACAAGATTATAATTATAGTCCAATTTTGTATGTAAATTAATATCATTGTCACAGGTTTAACATATGTTCTCGCTATCATTGCATTTCTATTCATCTTTCGCTTGTTTCATTAAATCTGTAAAATTGCCCCCTGGTGGCTGGTTTCAGTGTTCTCTATCACACACATACTGTATGCAAACATCTCAATACACTGAATGGAGGAAGACGGGAATCAAACCACCTTGGACGATCTTTAAACTTTTACAATATTTGTTAGTAGCTTAAAGTAAACCTTATGCTCCAGGTGAGGATCGAACTCACAAACTCGGCATTACTGCGCAGATCACTGTCTATAAGTACCGCGCGCTAACCGATTGCGCCACTGGAGCACGGTAACCTCTGCAAATCCAATATATTTTGGCTTCATATCCGGACAGCTGGAGAGAGTGGAAAAGCCTCCTCCATGTTCATGTACAGTCTCTGTGCTGTAATCAGGAATCCCTGTTAACTACCCTGGTCAGCCTCGTACCAGTTTAACCTCAGTTGTACCATTGGATCACATCCCATTTTACTTTCTCCACTTCTTTAATGTGAACCTTTTCCTTTAGACTGTGTTGGGCTCATTTGCTCATTTACTCGTTTTTCCTCCTCACTTTCTATTACCAGATGCATTTCCTGAGCTGTCAACACAGCAGAAGTATCTCGTTCACTATAAATTCTGGTGATCAGCATATTGCAGCAGGTAAAAAAAAAAGAAAAAGCATGGGGGGTATAAAATATCCAGATTCATTTTCATTCTGCTCCTTTTAAATAGGCAGTTGAAACTTTATGACAAAGATGGTTGATCTTGGCAAGAGCTCTCTGTTATCACATCCAGACAGTTTTAATTAGATTTATAATTCCACAGTAATTTGTGACCTTATCATAAAGTGTTATTGTTGTCTGTATTTGTCTGTGTGACTCGACAAAAGGTCAATGTTGTGAGGTATAACTGTGTAACTGTCCCTGAAAAAACACTACATTGGTTGTTGGAATGCGGCTAATGAGATACAACATTATCCAGGTGATAGTGAAGTGGCAGGTTGGTCCCCTTCTACCGGACTAATATGCTCATAAAGAATCTCAATGGAAACATGAAGCATTCCCAGTAGCTCCGTGTCTCCACAGGGACAGAGAGATGCCCGGTAGCTTCCCGAATACCACGTCGTCACGAGAGAGTAGAAAAGGCGAGTGTCTGTTTTCCAGGAGCTCACACCTCCCACTGCTTACCTGTTGTTGTTTTGTTCGCCACTTGCTGCTGGAGCTGACGCAGATATTAATCATCCCTGGATCCTGAGGAAATCAACAACATCAACCGGAATAACAACAGCAATCCACGGCTCGCTGTGATAACCCAAACTGCAACAGGGTCGCACAACAAAAACACTGTGGAGGAATCTTTATGTCGCTCACATGGGTGTCGCTGCAGATTGTGCACGTTGCTCATTTGGATCCGCACAAGCAAACGAAGCTGTTAATGCAGAACAACTCGTTACAGAGAGATTTACAAGGTCAACATGTGTCCCCCCCCCCCCCCCCCCGCATCATGTAGTGAAACTAAGCCACACAGAAAGGAAAAAGTGTATTAAATTACTCAAACTGTGGAGCAGGACAGTGGTAACTTGCTACTTTAAGGTGCTGTTTACATCCTGGTCTTCATTCCATTAGAGAATGTAATCTGAATAAGAGTCACGGCTGCAGGAAAATGTCATTTGATATTTACAGTACACGAGGAGACAGGTCCACATATTACTCTGCAACACAGAACTCTCATATAGAGCAGGGACATTACAGCCAACATTATGTACAGCACAAGATGACAGAGCAAGGTACAGGGCACTGGCAACAATGCATATAAATACAATATATATTATACATGCAGCACCTTGGAGCTCAGCTAGCATCTGCATGTGAATACAAGAGTAAACGTGTCGTACAACTGTGGTATAGGTTCCTGAAACGCCTGAAACAAGACATAACCACAGTTACGGAAGGTAAAGTGGTCCGTGTTTGCAAAGGTGCAGCCGCTGCTCATTTCTTTTTATTTAGTCTGAGCAGCTAAATGAATTAGCAGCCATTTTGCTTTTGGCGTTGGTGCCAAACAAGATCAAATGGCGCCATGCACTGTAGTCTGCTAAACAACTGAATAATGAAGATTTAGATCATCAATTAGGGCCTCAAACATTAACCGCCCTCCCCACACCACTTGAGCTAATAGATCCAGGTTTTCATGCAGGTTCAGCACGGCTCGGTGGGATGATCAATTGCTGCGCACAAAGTCCCAGCTATCATCCAGGCTCGTTTGTCAAAGTGAGCTTATACAATGAAAAATGACATGTATCTGCAGATCTGAGGCCTTGTGGTCGGCCCTTTACCTTCGTGTTTGGCTTTATCCGTCACAAGAGCATTATCATACAGTATGTGCCAGGGACATAAAAAGAAATAAGACTATATGATGGGGTTTCTTTGCGTGTAATGTTGAATTATTTCCCACAAGCTCTCTCTCTCTCTTTGCACTGCATTCTCATCACCGGTGGCACTCAGGACGGCCTACGGGAGACCCCTGCCATTATTTATTATGTGCTAATAACTGCCAACCTGCCAAGTCGGAAAGTGGTCGATAAGAAAAAGTGGCAGCGAAAGCGTTTCATATTAAATGTGTCGGTGTTTGTTGAATACAGAGCGTGTGCGTCGCCCCTCTGTGAAGCGGAGGGAGAGAGCGAGAGAGAGAGAGAGAGAGAGAGATGCATCTGAATCAGGTTCACCTTCAGCCCTTATTTGATCTGTACTCGCGCTGGAATGTAGTGATTAGTCAAAGAATGCTTTTGTTTGGATCAGAGCTGACAGAGTGAAGACCTGCAAGGCTGATAGGAGTTCCGTCTTCGCTCAGGAGAGATAAACATAAAAGCTGCATTTTAATAAATAAACAATTTGAAGAAGTATAGCCTGCAAGTTCTGCTCTGCTGTTGTTTTTAGTCGCTTAAATATTTGCTGAAGTGTTGGAATAACACTTTCATGCCCCCTCACAGTGTGTACTCTTGAACTGCTTTCGGATAGCGGGTGTTAAACATGGAAAGGGAAGAACAAATATAATATCACACTTCTGTATTAGAGAAAAAAATATATTCCTTTACGAGCCTGTAGGGATGAATGATGGGACCTGAGTAACTGATCTGCAGCACCGAGGATTCAAAAACAGACTGGACACGGACTTTAACCTTGCTTGTCACACACTTAGAAACGGGGACCAAAACAATACACAGACAAACAAACTGAATTATTTAATACTGGATACACTGCAGTAATGTTAATATGATCAATAACGGTTTATGTATGAATACAGCTCATCCCTGTGCTTTGTCCATTAGCTACTCAGCCTATTGCAGCAGACAGAACTGGCTCATATGTCCCGTGTCTTGGTTCATATGTCCCCTGTCGGCTTCTGGGATCTTTCTACAGGCTTACTACAGGCTTCATGGACTTTCCCCTCACGTGACCAGTATGACGTGACCAGTGACCACTTTAAGTTATAGATCAGGTATCGACTGAATCACGTCTTGGATCATCGCACCTGATGAATGCAAAGCCCTTTATTTACTTTCACTGTTAGATGTCTCATGCTTCAACAAGCCCGGACCTCTGTCATGTGATGCTGGAAAAGTACCGTCCAGTTTTCAACTACAAACAACGAGGCTAAAGATAAAGCTTGGGCGATAACATCATCTGTTTCCAGACATGAAGTTGTCCAAGTCAGATGAGCAGGAAGCAGGACATAACGTTTAAATCCTACTGTTGGAATGATGTGTTTTTACAGCACCCACTTCGGCCCTTATCACCCAAAGCTCTCGACATCTTCTTCCTGTGTTGCACCTCCGTTTCATTCTAGGATATTTGCATGATTTTAGTTTGTGTCTGGAGGGGGCTGGCAGGAAATACTATGGCTGAAAACCTGGAGCAGCTGATGTGGACATTTGCGCTGTCAGAAACATTCCTTCCAGATAATTTCAGGAGGGCTCTGTACACGTTGAACCACTGAGACAATGAGCTGAAAGAGCCCGTCTGTGGGGACCTGAACTAATTACCTGAGTGTTTTTCACACACAAACACAATGATTCATTGCTCATGCGAAAATGTTAATTTGAGCAGCACTGAAAACATTCGGGTTACATGCACGGCTTCTCCCTCTAATCCTGTTAAAACTTATTTCAAAGGATTAAAAAGTTGTTTTTTCAAACCATAAATAATTATGAAATTACATTGCTGCTGCAATCTGAAACTGAAACTGCATCACCAAAAAAAAACAAAAGATATGAAATACAGGAAACAGCAGGACGAGCCCACATCTGTTTTCTTCTGCCTTGCCGTAATCTGCCGGAGCTTCCTAATTGGCTCATGTGTAGGTAGTGGAGGTCGCCCCCGAGGGCTAAAGTGGGTGGATTAACTCCTGAATTACCACAAGTGGTTCTGTAATAAGCGTGTGCACCGTTTCAAATACCAAGGGGTTGATTTGTGAATTAAGTGTGTCCCCTCTGAGTGCACGTCTCCCCCCCCAGGTGCTGTCACTCAGGGGGTCGAAATAGTGTTTTACTTAATAGAATTACATCTGTCACTGTGAACGCGGAGCTTTATGCGGCCGTCCTGTTTCCCTCCTTCCATTAAGCCTTCCCAATCCGTGTTTGCCAGGGAATAGTTAGCAAAGCCCTTATTGCTAAGTGCCTTGTTATCCTTGAATATGTGATGAATTTAACCTCACGGAGCTCAAAGAAATTGATGAGCACGCCCACCGCTCGATGGCTTCTTAGCTGCAAACGCAGAATATGTTTTTTTTAGGAAACACCCGTTTAAGTTTCAACAACTGTTTAGCACGCTTCCGTGGCGAGTGCACAAATGATAATCTGCGAAAAATAAACCAAGTCCAAATCACACTTTTAAGCATGTGCACCCCGTGTAAGTGTCGGATAGATAATGAAATATATTGAATGTCAAATATTCTTTCCCAATAGGGAAAGCTGATCCAATAAATATTGGTTTAAAGCCAACATTAGAAAGCTGCACCCTCTGATTTTATTATTATGACGCCCTCGGCTATTTCTCCTCTCACACTACGTCCATAATCTCCTAATCAACCAATTTACCCAGTGATTTTTATTACACGGGACTACAGCAATGTGCATTTCCATGAACCCACATTTTGGAGATCCTGGAGGCTCGAAGGTACTTCAAACAGAGGCTGGATACACCCTCGTAGTTATCACATTTTCTATTTCTATGCACTTCATGGTCTGTTTGATGTTATTCATGAGCTGTAACTGAAAGTAATACAACTGCATGGGACCAGAAAACACTTTTGAATACAAAGTGTGGGCTGCTGTGCTGCAGGATCATATACATGCCGACTGTTAATAATGCATTTGGATTAAACGCCACCTATCAGGAATTACTGCACCCTTTGGTTTGTGCCTCCTGAGGTGGGGGAGTGGAGGTGGAACTTTTATTAAGAGTTTGTTTTAAATTATGGATTTCATAAAGGGTATGAGCTCATTCTAATACAAAGAGAGACTTATGCTAGATTTTAAAAAACGATGCCCAGGTTTGGTTACATTTGGGCGATGAGACTTTCCAGCCTCGTAAAGAAAATACTTCCACCACATGTTGAATAAAAGAGCATTTTTCATTTCTCTGTCCCCAGCTGTGAAGTTGATTCATCTTCTGCCGAGGGAAATGTAAGTATGAGACAAACAAAGGATGGTTATCAGAATTTCCAAGTCCTCCCACAGGAAATCCCATTTTGTTATTTAATGACCAATTGACCCTTTCAGGTGTTTGGAGATAACAGTTATGATATATATATGAATGTGATATATGAAAAACACATGTGTTGTCTTGGTTTCCCATGCAGTTCTAGACTAGAGAAGACAGTCAAGGTGGGTTCAGGCAATTTTTTTTGAAACACTGCTTTGAACCCAGAGCATTAAGTAGAGGTTGTATAACACATTCCTCACCAGTCTGTGGGTGGAATATATTAGCCACTAGGGCTATGTGAGGTGGCTTTGTCATTTTTCCTTAAAACATAAAAAAAACTGCTGTAGATGTTCACTTTTCTGTCTCATTATCATCGCCACCACAACATATCTCAAAGGCTGCTCGGGTTCCTGCAGCTCATCAGACCTGCGTGCACAGGACATGATGTGCTCACGACGAGGTGGATAAACACCTTTACTAAATGTGACTTCCATTCCTCGCTGTGAGCCATCGCCTGAGTATTTCCACTCACTCGTCATGGAGCAGAAATGCCCTGAATACTGCCTGTTAAACACGTCTAAGATTGGACAACTTGTGCCTGAGCACTGGCTGTTCTCAGCATTGGCTGCAGTTCACTTGGTGACTGCTGTGGAGGAGTGCATCAGTGCCGCTCGTTCCTTGGTTATCGTGCCAGCCCAACTGTCTACCTTTCTGGGAGGGAGACGAGCCAGAAGGCAGAGCTCCTCCAATTGATTCGGCATTAGCCCGGGGCTTTGCAGGACGGACATAAAGTGCCCTCACTCACTTAAGTCCTAATGCACCGAGCCGTTGCTAACCAGTTTATGCTGCCTGATTGTTGTTTAATGCAGATGCCAGTTAGTCACTGCGGGAATGTCCCCTATTGTGCTCTCCAATTGCATTTTTCGAAATCAGCTTTGCGCCAGTGTTGCCAGCATCAAAGTGGAATATGCCTTAACGCTCCGTTCATGTCAACATGACATACAAAGCTGATTATCTCTGGCTGGAGAGTCATTTGGGCCTGTCACTGCGGCCCTTACAGCGGCCATATTGTCCTTTATGACATTGTTGGCCAGGCATGTACAAGGCTTGGGGGCTTTATGCCGGCTTCTGCTATAATGAAAGTTGAATCCCCACTACAAACGTCCTTAATTATGATTTTGTTTCCTACTGTTTGATAGGATGAGCCTCCAATAACACTGTAGCAGGCATCAGTCTGCTGGGACATTCACCAGCGCTTACGCTCCCATTTCAAATCATAGACAGGCCTCACATCAAAGGTACTCAAAAAGTGTCTCTCCGGTCAAAGCAAACAACAAACAAACACAGCACGCAGCCAATCACTGGCGCTCCTACTCCAATGAGAGGGGCTTATTTATAAAGTTGGGGAAATGGATTGGAACGGGCTGGTGGAGTGGAACATAAAAGCACGGATTACACCGCACACCTTTGATATCGCAAAAAAGTTTTGATACCGATACCAAGTTTGGGTAAGTGCTGCCACGTATATGAAATCCAAACACATCTCTGCGTTCACAATAGCAGCCTGGAAGACATGGTGTTCAGAGGACGTGTTCAGATGGCGCTCCCTCCACAGTGTATGTAGGAACACTGACTCTAATCCTATGCACTTAAAACAAGCCCTTTGAAAGTCAGAAATCCCAGACATCGAGCAGAGGAAGTTGAGAACTGATATTTTGACAACTTCATCAAATCCCTGCAGATACTGTAAACTGTGCCTATAGTGATTTGGGACATTTAAACTTGTTCTTAGGCTTGAAAATATAATTTAGTTAAGAGTAAAATGTGTTCTTATAGAATAACTTCTTTCCTGGTGTCTTAGGTATCAGACTTATACAACAAAACTTCATATCATTTGAATTTATTGCAAAAAAGCTTTGGATTGAACTTCATGTAATCGCCCTCATCGGTTCAGTTGTCGCTGCTTTGCTCGCTCATGATTTACTGGCCGAGCTCGCTCCTCCGATAAAGGGCTTAGTGATGAACGGGGAAACGTGGTGTGAAATAACTTAATTTGCCTTGATGCTAAATAATATCACTAGATTAGAGGGTTCAAATTAAATAGCATCATTGTTTGAATAATTAGATCTTCATTAGAATTAATGGATTTGTTGGTTCATAAACATACGTGGCCTATGAAGCCTGGTTGTGTTTACCTGCAGTGAAGTGTGAAGACTAATGTTAATGCAATTTTGTATTAATTATATAATATGTATCCATTCTACATTAATTGACCAGACATATTTTATACATTTTGTTCACTTGTGTTCTTACATTATCCAAAATGTGTCCAACAGTATCTAAACCCAGAGACATTTTTATTAAAAATATCGATAAATTTTATTTTGGTCGCTTTTAAATTGCTTCATATTCACTTTACTCATGGCTTTTTCCATCACTGCCGTAACTTCGGGGCAGACAATGTATGGTGAAGAAAAAACACTCAGTTTCCAGTCAGCTGTTTTTTCCTTCTACTGTTTGTATCAGTCACTTGAAATGCATGATGATTTTTTTCATTGCTGTTTGCTGCTTAACGTGAATAAAACAGATAGATTCTAGTTTGCACAACAACTCCCTTGATCCCAAGCTGCCAAAGTTACTTATTGTTCACATTGTACAATAAAGACTGAGGTCAAGTTTATGTGCTCGTACAAATATAGTGTTACTGTCTGGATAGATAAGTAATGAATAATACAAACACATACGGTTCCACTATAGATATCATGTAATTGCTTTGGGCGTTTTCATCCAAAGAGCCGCACACATCAAACTTAGACGCACAACAGAGCTTGACGCTTCCAGACGTTAAATCTCCAGTGTTTACAGAAGATCGTGGATAAAATCACATGCATCACATCACATCCATGAGCTGTCTCATGCACAACGAGATGAAATGATTTGATGTTCAGATAACACGGAGGAGAGGCGGGGGGGCTTTACATCTCATCTCTGTGCACGGCCTATTTTAATGAGGCCTCGTTGGACTGACAGTCTGGAGGAGGTCAGTCTGATGTTGTGCGAGGTGCAAATAGGGATCACGGATTTCATGCAAATCCAGGCCAAGGTTAGCGGAGCCTCGGAGGCGAGTGTGGCTGCTGAGCGCCGCACTTGTGTGAAATGTGGTGAAAGGCAGACCTGTACAGGAGGACTCTTGGCAAGAGCTCACGGTGAAATTGGGCTCTCTCAGCTGAAATGGAGCCAAGGTGGAAGCTTTCCTGAAAACATTATTTGTTTTTTAGAATTTGTGGGTTATATATGTTTCCCAACCAGTATTTGTATTCGTTGTTATTTTCCACTTTGCTGTAACTCTCTGTAAATATCAAACTAAAGCCTTGGTTTATAAAACCATTTATTTTCTATGAAATATTAGCAGAAAAAATATTGTTGCTCATCCACAATACACACGACATAAACTCTAATTAGTAAGAGGATAGCATTTTGTCCGACATTCAGAAATCGCATTTACATAATCACTTATCGCAGCTTGTTGTAAATTTGATTTGGCCATATTCCCACACTTACTGATGAAATTGGACATAGCAGCTCTTAAACAGCAGTTGTAGAAGACTAATTTAAGGGTGCAGTCTTGACTTTGCTTGTCAATCTCTCTGCATGAAAATCTTCCCTAATGACGAGCCAGGTTTACGTCGAGTTCACGTGATGACGTTCTGATTGAGCTGCGCAGAGAACAAGACGAGCTGAAGAGCTGAATGCAAAGACAGGGAAATATTTCCCCCCGTCTTCACTTGAATTCCTTGCCCTCTATTCTTATGGATCAACAAGCTTCTCGGTAATAGATTTGTCTAGAATCAGGATTTGTGGTTGCAGAGGGATTGCTTTACATCCCTGTACGAAGGCTTCCTCTCTCTCTCTCTCTCTCTCTCTCTCTCTCTCTCTCTATGTGCAGTGCGTCAAAGACAAACAGTACCTGCGCCGAGCGAATTTAAATCAAACATGACATGTCGCTGCTCTCCGTGGCCCCCCTTTGGTCTCCAGCTAAGTTGGGTGTGAAGACCTCCGCGTTCTGCCTGCACTAAGAAGGCACACCCCTGTCACTCAGCGTCGCTCCAATTCAACAGATCAACAAGATGGCTCCTCATGAGAGCCCCCCCCCCGGCCGTCCCTCCAGGCTGGATGCACTCTCATCACTTTAGATAACAGCAGCTTTTTGACTTGAAGACAGTCGGCTGCTTCCCAAACTACTGTGTGTCGGGATTTCAGCAGCCAGATGGCACGATCACATGATCGACAAACTGGTGCTAAACATGTTTGTCTTTTGCAATTTCCCACAAAACCGCTTGGAGTTTTAGTATTCGAGCACTGTAGTAAAGCATCACTGTCAGTTGTCAGAGTAAATAACATCAGGACTGCACACGCAAGACGCACATGCTGAGTCCCCCTCTATGACAAAAACCTTAAAAAAAATAATAAAAACAGACGCGGGCTTCACAATTTCTCTCTCAGTATTTCTGTGGCTTTCATCTCGAAATCATATTTATCGTGCTCGTGCAAGTGGTTCCCCGAAGAAAGACCCTGTTTTCTCACAACTCAGTCCCCCGACAACTAAACCCCCCGACCACTCTGTCCGTGGCTGCACTCAGATGTTTTCCTCTGATGTCCTTTTTTAAAGAAGCACATGACCTTTGTGCGGGGCATCTTCATTTGTAAGCTGTCTTTCAGTGTCTGCCCGCCGAAAAGGTCACCCGCTCCTTGACAGAATGGAAAAAGGCATCTCACGTATAGTTGACTAATGGTGAGCGAACTTTTAAGTTTGGACGTGTCTCCGCCGTGGCTTTTTCAATCCGTCGCAGTCGAGACGAAGTCAATATTTATTTAAGCAGATTCAAAGCGAGATGTTCTTGAAAAAAATTCACCAACTTGACATTTACGCTGCAGATATTCTCGTCATGTTTTTCTATTTTCTGCCGCCTAACAAGGTCGGATCCACAGATAAAACATGATGACGTCACGCTGTGCAGGGAGCTCTACTGAGCAGAGACTGGCAGCTGTCGTTTGCATTGGAATATTGAAAAGATGGTCGGGTACCGAGCCAAAGAGCAAAGATTACATTTATTCAAGACTAGATTTTAGGCTTGCAAACCACTTAAAAAACACAAACTCTCAGATGAATGATTTAATAACCTTGTAATAAACCTGTGGCTGTGAGTCAGACGACCTTCCCTGGGGACCTTTGGCCCATTCTTCTCCGTTTTATACTCAATACATTTACTCTGACTTTTTGGGGTCACTGCCCTGCTGCATCCCTGGCCGACAGCCACCTTGGCATCATAAGCCTTGATAAAGATGGATATTATTTTTCCTCAGGACGATACAAGCTGTTCAGACCCAGAGGCAGAAAATCTCCTTCCAACCTGCGTTACCTTATGATGCTTCAACGTTCCCGTGTATAATGGTTAGTGTTCTTCTTAAGGGACAAACCTTCAGCTTCATTAGCTCAGATCTTTATTTTAACCTTTAACAACATGTTTGTTCTGATGGATTATAATTACAAGGGGTTCACTAACTTATTGATTGCAGTGTAGAAAAATCTGCCCAGTCACAGTGAAACCGAATATCATACTGTTACGTTCATAGAGTGTCGGAAAGTCGTACATTTCAATCGTACCCGTAATTTACAGTTATAACATAAAAGTAGTTTTAGATTGTAATAATTAAATCTCAAGAAGTATTCAATAAGTAAGTATATCATTATTATTCCACCACTGTTTGGCCACAGTTTGTGTCACTTTGGCCCTTTAACTATATAATCAGACTCAACAGAGGCAATCAGTTTTGTATTTCTTTTCTTTTTCTGGGAGCACTCAAAATAATGAACAATTGATCACATGGCACCATTTCATTTTACTGAAGTCATTATTTATTAACCGGATCAGATATTTTGGATTAGTGCACCAGTGTTTTTATGCTGTTTCTATTTCTTGCCTTTCACCAAACATGCCCTCAGAAGCTTCAGATGTTCGAGGAGGTGAACTACTTGTCTGGCAGAGATTCTCCTATAAGCCTCAGATTAAGTCGTATCCAGGAGGAAACACCCACTCCTTACACAAAGCAACTTGTGCTGGGAATGAGGATGAGCCAAGACTGATGGATATAAAGGTCTCACCCATTGCATCTATACAACACTATGTTATTGTCCATAGTTCTGATTTTAACTGAACCTTCTATTTAAATTGACTCTTACTTTTAGTGTAACCTGCCATTAAAACACCTCGTACTGTATATTCTGCTCTCTGTGTTTGAAGGCAAGTCACACCAAATATTTCATGAATACGAATAAGGCCCTAAACATCCCTGCTGCAGATATTTTGACAATTTTCTTCACATGCATGTCTTGAAAACAGTGACCTGCTCTGACGGGGATAAACGTAGCAGTGCTGCACGCTGCTGCTGACAGCTGCTGTGCCAAGTTCTCCTGCAACCTCTCCTCATTAATTCAGCTCCGGTTGATGGTCATCTCAGAAAAAAGAAAAGAATTCCCTGCAGGGTATTTTGCGTTATCATTAAAAATGATGATTAATCTAATACTTCCGTTTTCAAACTGACATTAGATATGGGGGAAAGGGGGTGGGTGGTCAATTAGTTAGATATAAAAACCTGATACAAAGGGGAACACGTACCCAATTTTTATATGGTGGCGGAAATAGGAAGCATAGCGAAGGAAGGATATATGGAGAGGTAGGAGGTATAGATGATTAGAAAGATGGATGGATGGATGATAGATATATAGATAGATAGATATAAAGATAGATAAATAGATAGACAGGCAAAAGATGAAAGCTTCTTATGTGCACATCCAAGAAAGTCAAAGACATCTGAATTTCTCTTCTTTTTCTCATGACATATATAAAATAATAATGCCTTTTTTTTTCTTTCGCAGCTTTGATCCAAGGCTGAAGTCTCCCCACATGAAATAGCTTTTCTCAAACTATTGTCTGATCATAATACACGGAAGAATGTGGCTTTGGCTGATCACTGAGTCTGCCATCAGCGCTTCATGCTGGGAGAAAGTATTCCCCCCCACGGTTTTGGAAAGAGGTGACGTGGATCAAGGACATCGACAAGTCTGCATCTGAGTCAATGCATATGTCTCTGAGACTCTTGTTCTTGCCGTTTTGCACGACGGTTACATGATGTGTTAGCTGTTACATGTGTGTATTTCGTTTCCCATGTCTCGAGCTGATGGGAAGTATAATTGCTCCTTTTGAAAAACGAACAATATATTTTCCTTGGAGTGAAAATTCTGCTTTCATTGCCGTTATATATATATCCCTCTGAGGACCGTGTTGGAAGGTATTGAAAAAAGAGCTTCCTCCAGGAATAATCCACAATAATCGTTGGCTTAAATGTCTCTGAAAATCTTTTTTTAAATTATAATATATTTGCAATGTGTTCCGGCCACCACACAGACACTGTAAATGGGCTCGAAGACAAAAAAAATGTAAGAATCTTTGGCTATGTTTCCCAGGCTCCTATTCAGCTCTATCTACATGTAAGGAGCACTACCCACAGGAAAAACCTACCGCTCTGAAAAATCTTTGCAAGCTGAATCACTTCCAGACAAGTGGGGCAGAGATTTGCTGCTGTGCACAATGGATGAAATTCTCAGTGGGGGTTTCGAATTGGATGTTCCTTGAGTACCAGAAATCGTGAATTAAAAGAAGTACACACAAAATGCCTTTTCCTCTTCTTCTCAAATTTATTGGTTGCGTTTTTTTGGCCTAACATGTGTCAGGATAGAATGTTGTTCCTTGACTGGTTTTGATATAAAGGTTCATTGAAAGCCTCTTATTATCGGATAAATAGATGTTCCCAACGCATTCATGAGCGAGACATGTCTTCATGTTCAAAGTCAAAACCACCATCAAGTATTTGTGTGGTATAATAAAATACTCAGCTAATTGTTATATGTAAAATATCTCTTAGACGTCTGAAACACACAGATTTAATTAAAGCCTTCTAGTCCCACTGGCAGATGAACTTTCAGCTTTTCTACCTGGTGTGTTTAGTTGTTAGTGCTTTTTAAATTACTGACAGGCAGAGCGGGGTACACAGCGGAGGTAATTGTGAGAGGGCAAATAAACGTCAGCTTTATCAGGCCAGCTCCAAATTATCATTCTGCCGGTGCTGCTGGCTTTGTATTTACTTTTTTACCTCACAATGTCCTGGGCCTTGTTTACTCTGTTGAGCTCTGTGAAGCTTCCTGCCATCTTAATGAAAATGAGAAAAAAAAAGAAGCTTCAGTGAGCTGTCAGTCTGAAACTCAAGTGACACTGTGGTGCACTGCTGAAAGGTCAAAGGATTGAAAACAGATTAAGTAAGAAAACAAGAACTACCATGAAAAAATACATTTCAATCCACTGATTGCAGTTTGACATGTATATTAAAGCTGCTTTAATTCATATTTTCATCTTACCAATCGAGCAAATACATTATAAAAGGGTCACGTCTCACTTATAGTGATGAAACACGGAAGGAGACTCAACCTTGCACACCTCCCCAGCATCTTTCAGTAGAATTGTTTTGCTTCTGTCAAACATCTAAAGAGCTAAAGAACCAGGCATTTGCTTTTTGTTTGTAAACCAGAGACTGTCAATAAAGTTGGATGACGCTCCTCAACTTCCTCTCGCTATCCAGAAAGGAAGCTAAAATATCCTGGACATGAAAGTGGACATACTGCACATTAGGAGCCTGAGTCTGTGCAGTGATGCTTTTCAATCATGACCTTTGATCCCATCTTTATAGCATAAAATAACTATTTAACCCAAGCTTACCAGGAAAGAAGGAACACTGGAACTAACATAAGTCTCATAAGAACTACGCAAAATGACAGAAACTGAAAATATTGTACGTGCACTTTGGCCCATGTCTCATCCACCAACACGGGGACCGATTTAGTATTCAAGCCCATTTTGTGTTTTTGTGTGGATGAATGTGAGTTTGTGGTAATCACGCATTTCTTTGGTAGATAAAGATAAAGAGGAGCTTGTTTCCTTTGTAGAATGAGACAATTTATTTAATAAGAAACTGCTGCTTCTGTTTGTTCTACTTCAGTGGCTGTTGCTTTGTTTTTGTTTTTGAAAGCAACCTGAAGAACGTCTCTGAGCGTGAATTACAGAAGCTTTTGAAATGAGTCGATGCATTTCCCAGAACCAGGAATGCTATTCGGATTTGAAAAGTGCAGACGTATATCTAGCATGTTTGGAGCTGCATATTCAAACCATGGAGGGATTTGACGAGCAGAACGCTGACTTTTAAATTAGGGAGTTTTGTGGCACCAAGATGTCTGAAGCAGAGAGGCATCGTTGTCCTCCGAGCTAAGTCATTGGATTAGTTCGGCCCCTGTTTGGCTCCAGCAACAACGTCTCTAACCTCATAAGAGATTGTGTTTCCAGTTTCAGATCCTGGTAAGAAATGGACATTATGAAAAGGAACACCACATATATCTAAAAAGCCATTTTCATTGACATTCCATGATGTTAAATGTATGTTTGATTGTAATTTTGGATTTTAAAATACCGTCCATCTCAGACATAGAAGGAGCATGTAACAGTTTCTAAGATGCATATTTAGCAGTCCAGTGATCAGGCCTGATTACACATGTTAGCTCCAACACTTGCAAACACCTTCAGGGAAAGCGAGTAAATATCCAGTTGATTTAGTTAAAACTCATGTAATCTCATTTGCATATCCCCCCGTGGAGAGCTACTACAGTATATGTGTTTTTAAAAGTCCCTTGAAATAACCAGTCTTCATGAAAACCCATACTTTACATGCCCTGCAGCTGAGGCGGTCTGCAAATGGAGGTTTTTCGTAATGACACATTAAGAGCTGACAGATCAGATCATTTCGGAGTTGTGCATGTAATAGTTTCTTTCTGCAAGCGATGAGATGAAATATCACTCCTGATACATAGAGTAAGTAATATCTACCTCCCGGCAGATCAATCCCACCCACACCTGCTTCTCAAGGATTGACATTTCAAACTTCTTTCTGTTTTTCTCTGGCACATGATTTGATATTCACGGTTCCAAGCTGATGCGGGCTAATGACCTTAAAGTGGTTTAAGTGAAATCTCTCCACGACTTTTGGAATTATCAGCATGTTTTTTTTCCATTGTGAGAATTTGAATGTGGGCAAACTCGCTTTCAGCTCCGAGCCTGTAGACTGGTGGAGCTGAACCCATTTTCCTGTGAAGGGCCGATCCAGTCTTTATCACACCCTTCAAAGTCCGTACCTAATTACTGAAGTCATATATCAATCGTGAGAGAAATGAATGAGCATGAGTAGATTAGAGTGAGATTAAATGAAGAACAGTGATAGACTGGTGCTTAGACGCCAGCTGGAAGTAAAACTCCACAGAAGCAGTCGTATGAATCAGGTGCCCTGGATACGACGAAGGCGTCTGGTTGGACGATTTGAAGGGAGAGGACCGGGGGTTAAGGTGGTGCAGGGGTGGAGGTGGGTCACTCAGTGATGTGCTGAACCGACAGCTGAGTGACAGAAGGGAGAGAGAAAATTTTACACGTGATTGGCTCAAGGTGAAGGGTTGTGATTGGATAAAAAGAGCTGGTGGATCAGAGATAATGGAACTTTGCATGTGACTTGTGCAAGACTTCCTGATTCAACTCTTTCTTGGCTTCATGTAACTCAAACCCCTCTTGTATGATGGGTTGAAGTGGATCCTTTGGTGAAAGCCTCTGAAGTCAGATAGGAGTGATGCTGATGCCAAGCTGGTTGAAGTACTTTTAGCCAAACTCATGACGCTAACTTCAGTCCATGTCTCCTCAGAATGGAACAATCCTCAAGCTGTAGTACATGCTGTGGAGATCTAGGTTGTACCAACACAGCTTTGAGCCAGTTGTTACTTTGCAGCTCAATGATTATGCGTTGTAGGTTATCAGGAGCGTCAACATCCAATAGAATCGCAAATCTGTTCAGCTCCTGTTGTTTGCTCTTCATGTGTCTCACCAAATGCCTGGGAAAATGCACAATGTTACCTCTGCCCATTCCAGAGTGTGCCACCCCCCCATACACACACACTCACACAAACATACAAAGAGCTAACTGAGCAGTAAGCGTTGTGAAGACTGAGGGCTAAAGCAGGCTTGGCTCATTGTACTGTAACCTGACTGGGTGCTCTGCCAAGTACTTTAAACTCTTATAGAAAAATGTGTGACACACAGTTCTGTCTGTGTGCCTACTTACCTACGTTTTATTTTCTTACTTTCCCTATTTCCACCTGACTGGTGTTGTCAGTGTACCTGCAGCTTGCACAAACAAACACTGGCAGACCTTAACACTGGATGTAGTCTGAGTTCCCCTCTGCGCTTAACTGCTGTGTTTCCAAGGGCATTTGCTATTTTTAAATATGCTATAACTACCAATTCTGTGAGGGCTCCTCCTCTGATTGATTTAACTTTAACTTGAAATACCTTCTATTTCTTTCGCTCCCAGAATAATTCTTGTGTGAAGAAGAAAGGGAGGAAAAAAGGCCAATTTGTTACACAGATTCATTATATTCATTAGATGCAAACATCATTAATCACTGAGGAGGAAAATTAGGCATTTTGTCAGCACTATAATAAGCTTTGTAAACCACATTAAAAGAACGAGTATAGTGAAAAACCACAAATCAAAGCTTAATTTCTATAGAACAGACATGCTATGAGAAATATTCATCTCATTCAGGGCTGATTGCTGTTTATTGAGCCTCTCGCACACTGTATTTCAAACTTGGCCAGATTTAAGAGACCTGTTACCTCAGTTTATCATTTTCATTAATGCTCTGGTTCAACAGCAGCTGGATTTCCATGCATCACCTCCTCTGCAGTAAATCAGTCTGCCATAATGAACGGAGCCGCCGCTGACAAGTCATCAAATCACGGCTACCAGCAGGTGACCGCCCCAACAAGTGGGAACGGATAGGATTTAAATGGGTCTTTGCAAAATGTCAGTTTCCACACATCAGTTGACCGTCTCTGCAGCGGAGACCCCGACTAACACGCCACCAGCCCCGCTCGACCTGGCACAGGAGGCTCTGAACAGGTCGAGCTGCAGGAGGAGCCTTCCAGTCGAACTGAGCAAGCTGTGAAGTGACAGTCAATTATGTTCTGGAGAGAGACGGTGAAGACAAACAAGATCCAGGAAGTGACATGTACCGGTGAAGGGAGAAGAAAGAACAACAACTACAGTGTCCGTGCTTCTGAACGATTTCGGGGTTTTGTGTTGGCTAGTTTTGATTTTAAGGTCTATTATATTATATGTGTTTTTTTCAATTCTTTTAAACGCTTTGTCTATATTGCACATGATGGTTTGTCAAATAGGTTTATCGTCATTAAATATCCTACATTTATCTTTATTTGCTTTGTTTACTGTATTTTTCTTCACATTTAGTTTCTATCGTTGTGTTTATCTTTATTTTCATGCCTTCGCTGCTTTTCTTTTGCAGTGAAGGTAAAGCGCTTTGTCTCAATGGTCGTTTTTAATGTGCTTTTTAAATAAATATGACTTGACTGTTAATAAACTCTCCAAAATGTGTGAAAGTAAAAGCATAGAATATTATTTGCTTCCCACCTAACACTCACAAGTTGAAGATCAGGTTGGATTGTTAAAAATTTGAAATGATATGTTGGTCCTGGTCGGGTACGGTCATGTCGGCTGGGCTATGATTGATGATTTTGCGTTGTAGTTTGTCAGCAACGTCAAATATGTTCTCTCACAAAATGGTTGGTGGGCTTTTTAAAAGTCACCAGTGTGCACACTGTACTCAGAGAGGTCACTGGGCTCATGTGTGGTTCACATCTGGTTCGGTCAGGCTCGGTTAATTTGGGTTTCAAACTGAAAGTTGACAACAGGGGTTCAGAGTTTGTATCTTTGATCCCTCCTGTTGCTGCATTCAGGTTATTAAAAGTTTCATTTTGAATTAGAGAAGCATTATTGGTTTAGTTAAATATTAAAATGTCATCACATCAAGAGTCGTCACTTCACGACAGCGTAATAAAGTGACAACGACTCGGGAGATTCGGTCGATGAAATAAATAGAACTTCAGAGTTAGATTCAAGGTGATGGAAAAACAAAGCTAAAAATAAAATCTTCTTCACTTCTCAAATTTAACACCTTTCAGCAATTGGCTTGGAAACACTTTCATAAATTGCAGCCGACACATCAAAGCGACCAAATATAACATTGTCAGATTAATCTTCTGCTTTCAAATCGTCTGGACCCTTTTGGATCAAATGAAAAGATGTCACGTTTCCCCTGCTCGCATCAGCTTTAGAACGTGAGGTCAGCCTGTTTTCATATGATTCATATTTATCGAAACATTTGCGCACGTTATCACTCATCGGGTGTTTTTCATTGTGCCTCTCTCCTCAAATGTCTTCCTAATTGTAATCCACTTATCCTCAAACCCCCAACAATATGCACAGCGGTATCATTTCTGATTGAATCATTACGTTTTAGTTTTAAAGATTCAATTTCATCTGCAATGCAAAGCGACATTCGAGTGTTGTGTTGTTTGCTGTGCTCCCGGTGAAATATTACACAGGGAACCGCTTTTATTTTGCAGCTTCTCTTTGTTGTGGGGTTCCTGCGTCTCGCAGCTGGGTATCATTGATTTGCATGGTGAGAGAGAGAGAATGAATCCACCTCATTCTCCCTTTATCAGCGTTTCTCGGTCACTCAATCAAGCCTTATCGTAGCGCGCTGCTGCTCGTGTAATGACAGTAATACATTTAGAAAAACATGCACCGCTTTCGAAGTTCAGTCTCAGTTTAAAAAGTTTCAAACAAACAGAATAAAGGTGATTTAGAAAACAAAACACTTTCACTCTTATTTAAATATTCCTCAACCCAGGTCTTAAATTGTTATGGAGTGAAACAAAGATGACGTCTTGAATAACCTCCTGAGCTACAGATGCAAAGAGCCAAATCAGCAGCTGCAGAAGGGAGGGGGCCGCCGGTTTAATGCACCGCCAGCCCCGGTGACCACTTCCCAAAACTAAACACACCTGCCAGGTTACACAACCAGGGTTATTACTGCTTCCGGCCGAAAGCTGAATGCTAAAATATTGATCCTGAATCCTTTGGATGGATCCAGAGCAGATTGTGGACGACTCTTTTGTGCGTTCAGTCATTTTTGTGCAACACATGACTGATCGTAGTAAGTTAGTGTAAAGAGGAGCGTATCGACCGTGTGTGCGTTCCTCAGCAGAAGCACTTTGTTGTCGTTTGTCCTCTCCAGCCGCTGTGAGGGGATATGAGGATTTTCTGCTGCTTTATTCCGCTGTTAATTCTACAAGAAGTGTCAGGATGTTTTATTCAGTTATCAGTTGTATCCACAAATTCATCAGACTTTATTTGTTCAGCACTTTTCATACAAGCAACGTTACACAATGGAAATGGGACTGGAATGATTTGGTCCATAACTTGATTATAGACGGGGATGGTGGATCATGATGGTTGATCTTAGATTGTGAATCATAATGGTGGATTGTGATAGCATCTGATCAAAGATTATGATTACAATTCAATAATCCTAAATAAACAATATGCCTACTCTCGTAAACTTCTATTATTGGCAATGCCTCCATCTTAACAATTGTCTTTACTCCTTCACCTCAGTTGGACGTTTACTTTTGTATAAATACTTTAAACATGATACACCTCTCCATGTTAGATGCTGTGTTTTCTCACCAATGTTTGATAATGTGTGTCATCACTCTCGCTGTGGGTTATGAGCAGAGAATTGTTGAGTCCTATGAGACAAATTGTGTTTTGTAAATATGGGCTATACAAATCATGTAAATGCACTGAAATCCCAATGTATAGACATTTTTCCATCTCCTAGGACCCTAAACTGTTTTTTAATTCGTTGGATCTATCGTATTACCATTACTATCAACATAAACAATTTTGCACCTTAAGCTTTGTATTGTAATATTAGTATATTAGTCATTTTTTAACATTTTACTTCTACTTGAGAACATTTTCTCACATGAAACATTAACCTGAGTGCAGGGAACTGCTGTCATTCACTGTGCTGTTGAACCACCCAGCAGCTTTGATTTCACTGCCATGTTCGGGGAACCCTGCCAGGTTTTAATATCAAATCTTGGGATTTGAACCGGTGACCGGTTAAAATCAAAAACCTAGCATTTGTAGAGTCTGCTGCTCTACAAGTTCAGTCTCGATCATTCTCTTTTTTATTTGTGCTCTCATCGCTTTCTCATGAGCGAGTGAAGGATCAAACATCACAAGGCCACTGGGTAAAGTCAAGAGTCACTGTAAAGTCAGCTAAAAAAAACATTTCATCCATTATTCTGTGGAGCTGAGAGTCTTCTCTCACTGCTAATCAGCTTGTGGAGAGAAACACGCTCGGTTTTTAAAGTTAAGTGGTGAGTTGCCATTTAAAATTTACCAGAACTGAATAAAATGCAGATTTCGCGGAGCAGGATCGACAACTGCTGTGAAAAAGATACTCAGAATCCAATCTACCTTGTGTGTCAGCGAAGAGGAACAAAGGCACTTTGATATTAATGAAGACAAACACACACTTTAGGACAAACCCTTAAACGGTTTGAGGAAAATTCAGATGGGAAGATCTGTCATAAAAGCAGTAAAATACATCCTGTCCTCAGCCCTTTTAGAGAAATGTGAAAATCAGCAAATAAGTACCACAAACAAAATGATGAAAAGGAAGAGAATGTCACCACGTATCAAGGAATCGAGAAGATTAAGATTAAGATGCATTTATTTGTCCCAAACACATGCACAGACATGCACAGGCACACTCATGCAGGTAGGGAAATGTAACCTCTGCCTTTCTCAACCGTTCTAATCCAAATAGTTTAAAACATACTTCTGTTTCTATTAGACTCAACTAAAAGACACTTGAACATTTCAAACGGGGGACAATATCTAAGTTTGTCTTTCGACTGTGTAACGGGTGCACTGCTGCTCCCGGTGGCTCGTGAAACACACAGACAAACAAACAACACAAATTACAATTCGTTCTGCAGCCAAGCCACTGGGGACAGCAGTGAGTCCACTGAAATTCCAAAATAAATCAGAGAAGACAGTACACTGTAAAAACAAAGCAAACAACTCTCTCTCTCTCTCTCTCTCTCTCTCTCTCTCATGCCCTTGCTCAGTTTCCCACCAGACATTTTTCGATTCAGTTGTGAATGATGAGAGAACCCTGCAGAGACAGTTCAGTGTAAAGGTGGTGCAGACACACAGGTGGCAGCTGGCGAGGCAGCCAATCACCGATCATCTTGTTTTAACATTCACTTTTAATTTCACTGGTGAATTTCTCTTCTGACCTTCAGCCACAAGGTCAATGCATTGATGATAGAAGCTCTGTACTCATCCATCAGAGAGACGTCTCCACTGTGTCTTTACACATATTTCGATTTGATATATTTCATTGGAAGAGAGATTTTTGCTGTGCTTAACAGCTGTTTGCTCAAGATGATGTTATGTACACACAATTATATTACAGTAACTCACCAACATTGACTGCATAGACCGGCTGTGTGTGACTCACGACATACACTAGGGCCACTTGCCGTCATCATGGAAATCGCCGGAGAAGGAACTCGAGACTGATTCAAACGAGTTGTGTGAGGTTTTTACAATCCCTGAAGGACCGTGGTTATGATTTCTTTATTATACTCATCCGGTGGCTCGGTGGCCTTGTATTTAATCCGCAAATATCCTCTGGCCTATGCAGATGGACAACGGGAAGTACCAGAGTGATTAGAAGATAAAGAAGGGATTGCTGTCGACAAGAATTGGACTTTGGACCATCACAGTCGTTTCCATTATTCTAACAGTTTCATTCCGACCGGAGGAAGCTCTGTGAAGCACTGGCATGAAACCCAGCAGCTGCAAATGGTTTTCAGTCGGGCAGGAAAGACATAATTAATGACGCCCATCAAATGACTATTAGCTAAGTGTGGCCCAGAGAAGAGGGACAAAATGATGATTTTAATGAAAATCGTCAAATTGAACCATTCATGAGACAATTATCTGCACATTTGTTTAAAGCATATGATTGAGCGCTGGTGCAGCCAGATATTGGGGAGCTTAGGACTCAACAGAGAGCCGGGACACTAAGGACTTTTGAAGAACTTTAAAGGCCCGAATCCACTTTGAAAACAACGGTCAGCAGGATAAGCACTTTGCCTTTCAACAGAATCGAAGAGGCTTTGCGGGGCCACTCATCAGGAAAGAGTGCATTTGCCTTTACGTATGACATAAGTTTCGGCTGAGTGTTTTCACTAAATGCAAGTGGCCTGTCACTCTCAACGTCTGCTTGGCGTCATTTGGTAGAAAAGTGCTCAAATTGCCTCAAACTCTCAAACTGATTGTAATCTGTGACAAACGTGTCAGTTCAGGCTGCATGGTGTTTTGGAGTAGTCGAGGGAAAGTTGCACTCGCTCAGTCACTGATTGTTGAAGCTGTCACTTCACACGTTACACAAACACACTGTTCTGTATAATTGTTATCTGTTTTTTTTTTTTTTAACCACGCAAGTGATGTGGCTTCAAGGGTGACAGTGTGCTCTTCTCTCTGGTTTGTTTATTGAGGAAACACATTTCAAGAGTTTTCTGAAAGTTTTAAATTCGCAGGTTGACAGATTACAGATCCCCCCCCCCCCTCTCACCCCAGTGTTTTTTAATCTACGTTATTACAACCAACAATTTGCTATAAAAGCACAATCCTAGCAAACTTGGATAGATCTCTTCAGTGACGTAGATTTAAGATGAAAATGTCTTTTGATTAAACATTTTGGAAACAGCTTGATATGGGAAGGACCATGTCCCCACTGATGATTGCCTCCAAGGATCCGTTGTAATCATTTTTGTGAATCTTTCATTTGGTGCCATCTTTCTGTTCAGATCTTATTCCATCCGATACAGTGGTTTATTGTTAATTTGTTGACTTGTGGGAAGTAACAGGAAACAGGAGTGATAAGCTTTGGCCGGACCAGTTAAACAGGCACCGATAAACCTTCAAGCCTATTGACATTTTACCATTGAACACCATGAGACCCCCACTGGTGCCTCACTTTGCAGTCGTCACACAGTGTTTCTAAAAATAACAAACACGGCTCGACGTGATGATTCTTTTTCTTTCTCTCCTAATTCCTCTTGTTTAACGATAAATCCCCCTAAAAAACAAAGCTGATCTGAGCAGAGTGAAGCTTTTTGGATTTGCAGATGTTTCACACATCCTCTTGCATTGTGCGGGGGGGGGGGGAAGCAGCGTCGGAGGCAATGGCAAACAACGACACGTCTGCTCCTCTGCTTGTGAACAAAAGGCGACAAGCAGGCAGAGATTTATGAGGCGCAATCAGGTTCATCCGTGACAACCGGGACGGGGCTGGTGCAAGCAGACCCGGAGCTGCCTCTGAGGGACTGAGATGGAGACGGATGCAAAGACACAGGAAGAGAAATTAGAGGGAGGGGGCGGGAGCACATTATTATGATGCAGTAAGCAGTGTGCAAATGAGTTTTGGGTCGGTGGGGGGTCTTAAGCGGTACAAGTCAAGTGCTGAGTTCTTTGTTTTCCAGTTGCTCATATAGCTGTAGGGAAACAGGGTGACTAGTCAAAATTTGCAGCCCGTGCCAACCTCGCGCCGCCCCCCCCCCCCCCCCCCCCCCCCCCCCTGTCCTACTTGTTTGTCCCAGATATGCTGATGCCGTCCTCTTCCTTAATTTTTTTCATTCTCCAGCTGTGGGCATTTATTATTCAAACCATTCATTTTGAATTCGCCCTCTTCCGTGTTTTGCATAAGGATTAGTAATGCAGCACTTTTTCAAAAGCGATATATATCCAAATATTTGAGAAACATCAAGTAGGATCCAAGGTGGAATTAGTTTCTCTTTCTCTTTCCATTTTGGCTGGACGGCTTCCCAGTCCACTCCTTCATACAGGGTTTGGATAAGATCACTCAACACTCGGCTCGGTCTGTTCACTGCTGAGTGGATCTTATCCTGTCTGAGGATGTGAGAGCTTCTCCCAGAGGGAAAACAAATGCAAAGCCAGCTGCATCCATGCTGCATCACATGGGGCCGTTTCCCCATCAACGATTCCGTGCTTCTGCACCAAAGTGTTTTTCTTAAAGCTGAATCACTTCTTTCTTAAAGCTGCTCCGTGACCCCGGGGCACTCTGAGCAGTTTAAGATCACTGCTGTCCACGTCCAAATCAGTTTCATGTGTATAGTGCCAAATCACAACATGCATTACTTCAAAGCACTATATATAGTAAGGTCCAGACCCATAGAGAAACACAACAGTTC
The DNA here is from genome assembly GCF_949316205.1 of Platichthys flesus. Lineage (NCBI taxonomy): Eukaryota > Metazoa > Chordata > Actinopteri > Pleuronectiformes > Pleuronectidae > Platichthys > Platichthys flesus. The sequence goes on along the minus strand of NC_084952.1, from coordinate 5,336,689 downwards.
CCACAACGAGCAAAGCAACGACTGGAGAAAGTAAACCTCTCTTTTCTTTGGGGAGAAACCTCGAGCAGGACAGGAGCTCCCATCTGACTTGACCTGTTGGGGTGAGAGGAGAGAAATGGGGGAAGAGTGGAAAGGAGGGAGAGAAGAGCGAGACCGGGAACAGTTGTTCAAACGTTATATTTAACTGGTTGTTATCCCAGCACCAGTTGATTGTCGCCCTGACCCTATAATACATTATAGATGAGTGGTGTCAGATCCTGCAGCTCTGGAGTCAGAGATAACCTGCATACTTCTCTGAGTCCATCAGAAAATGCCCATCTCAGTGCCTGAGTAGGTGTGTTATGATCACACACTGATTGAAAAAGGTTGTACACTGTCGTCTGTGCTCCCTGTTTTCTTTTCTGATGACAACAAAGTCTTTTCTGGCGCCCTTGACAGTGTTCTCGTCTGTTTCACCCGGTGGAGCTTCAGAGACACTAGACTCAGCACAAAACGAGGCCAACAGGGCTTTCCGAAGTGAGTCGGGGAAGTTTATTGCCACTCTTCTCTGAAGATGTTTTAAATGATGCGATTAGGCTCAGAGAGGACCCGGACGTTTGTGCAGAGCGTCCAACTGGTTGATTTCTCATCCTCTCAAGGATTCAATTCTTTCCCACAAAGAAAACCCCCAGCATCACACACTGTTCAGATATCCTGAGAGGCAAATTCAAGAAACGACATATGTTAGTATTCTACACAATCTAAATTTTCAGACATAAAAAAAGGTAGCATAAATTTTCCTTGTCATCCTCCATGACTCCTCCGTATCCTTTAAAATGACTTGGACATTTGATTTCTCACATAGGAGTTCAGTGCATGTCTGAAATTAGTTTACAACTTGAAGCTAGTGAGAAAACATACAAATGTAATACAATAAGGAGATTATTAAGACAAAGTTGTTGCGTACTTCCCCTTTTGAGTACGACAGCTAAAGGACACAGGTGAAGTTCATAAAGTGGAACAGAAACTTTCTCAAAAGCTCCACATATTGACTCCAGATGACTCAACGTGTCATGTTATAACTATTTAGAGAGATTTTGACATTAAAATACTACAAATGTGTTTTCGGACTCTGTTACACATATTTCATATTTCACAAATTTGCTTTCTCGTCAGATATATCTCAGAAATGCAGATCCTATAAAAATGAATTGAAATGAAGCTGACTTTTGAGTAGCTTTCAAAATGCAGTCGTGTCAACTTTAAGATCTCTTTAATGCTCCGAACACTATTACCGGCCAGAAGTCATTACTCTGAGGTAGAATCCTGTCTAAATTAAAATGTCCCTAAATTTTTGCAAGGCCAGCAGGACCAGCCTTTGTAATTTCCTGCGTACAAATTGCATTCTCTCAGAATCCCATCACGCACTACAACAACTTTGCCTCTCACAGTAAATTATTTCCGACTGTTATTATCTATTTCAGGGTTTTTTTACAGCCTGACCCGGCTGAGCAAAGAGCAAGAGTCCTCGGTGCTCTCTCTTGCTCCTGTGTTAAACTGCTCGGTTCCTCCTTGTTCTCTCAAAGCCCCGTTTCTTCCCCCCCCTCTTTCCCAGGGCTTCCCACATCACCTCGAGGTAATCCAGCGATATGCACCTGCTGCCGTGATCAGCGGCAGGTCCGCCACAGGGGAAGCGTAAACAAGGAGAAAAGCCTTTCAGCTGTGTGGTTTTCCTGTTCTCTGCCGAGTCAATTAAGCAGCAAATGACCCCTGTAATCCACTGTAATAAGCCAAGCACTGCAGAATTGGCTTTAATATATCATAATGATGACAGCGACTGGAATCCGACGGCTGATTGCGTTTTCTCGAGCTGTAAAGACACTTCAGTAACAAAGCAGTAAAAATGAAAGAGCCGCAGATTAAAAGAAGTTATAAGATGTATTTTTAGTGAAGCTGTTCAGGAGGGGGGGGGCCTGCAGAGTAACCTGATGCAGGAGCTGCAGAACTGTTTCTGTAGGTAAACCACCCATGTTCTCTTTAAACACAGAATCCAGATGATAACAGAGAACTGTCGACAAACTAGAGTTGATCCAGAGCAGTTACAACAGTACTGTATCTTCCTGGGAAGTTTTTACTGCCTCTCCTACTTTGATGGTGATGTAGCTGCGTAAAAGGCATCGTAGATATTCTCTGCAATAGAATGGCTTTGATTCTGTGGTTATAAATACTTATTCACAGATTGAAGTGCATGGATGTACAATATAACAACATGAAAAATAAGACATTCTACAGTCGGCTCTTCAAGTTCATGTTGTAGGTTTCAGGTAGTTAATAACAACACTTTGAAAAATAACCTCATGACGACTCTTTTACGAAAAAACATGTCCATTGTTTTTGTTTTATTATTCAAAACACAATTTCAGAACTTTTACAACGTGATATTTCCTCTTAGATTAGGTTGTATCGTTTATAGAGGAATTAAGCATTCAGAGAAATTACCTCACATTAAGCCCAAATACCAGTTTGATTGCAGAGATAAAATGGTGACAAATTATTTCGGGGTTTGGCAGATTACACACTCTTTACGATCTCTCCTTTTATTTTTTGAGAGTTAGAAGAGCCTCACAGCTTCATCTAGTTGTGTACTGGGATTTCTGGATCGTTGTAGTAACTCTTCGGTGTCAGGAGATAAATTGTAAAGTCTCCACCTCCGACCGATATATAACAGTAAAGTGATCAAGTGATGGGAGGAGAGATGTCTCTGATTCTGCAACATGTGCAACAACCTGGGCCGTGACACCATCTTCTCTGTTACTTTCTTGTAACTGCAGCCTGAAGACAAACAAACAGTTTATTTACTGATCAAGGTTTGGTCAAATATTCCTCTGTGCAGCAGGAATCTCTCTCTCTCTCTTTTTTTTGTTGAATGAGTAGTTTTGAACCCTGTTAGAGACGAGTGATGAGAAGATCCAGCCAAAAGTGAACTCATTAGGAGCGGAGTTGTCGGAGAGATGTGCACATGAGCGTGGGTGTTCCTCCAACCTCCAACATTTCATCAAAGTACGACTCACATTTTAACATGTACTTGGAGTTATGGGTGCTCCGCCTGCAGCAGCGGCTCTGATCATGGACGCTCATGGTGCAGCAGCTCATATGGAAATTTGGCATAGGTGAGCTTATAGGAGGCTCCACTGGAATCAAACAAACTCGTTAAGGTGATTTTTGCAGAAATCAAGTTCACGGACGCTTTTTGGATTTGATTTAAACTGCAGGTTAAAGGACCGCATTTTTTTTATGTTATAATTTTCTGAAATTTGTCTAATGCAGCTTCCATATTTGTATTTTTGGTCGTCTTGACATTTAAGAAGCAGCAAAGTACAAAACATTGAAATCACGATCATGTGTTGAGACCACGGACCTTTGAGAGATCTCTGATTGAAATAGGAAGCGGTACTCAAGCCTGCCGAGTTGTCTTGATGATCACATTTGTCAAAGGCCCCCACCATTGATTTTGGGAGATAATTATCTGAAGTATGAGACCAAGGTCATTCCATGGGTTTATTGGAAGTGAGAAAATCTCCAGCTGAAAACTAGCGTGCTCTATTTACAATTCATGAGCTTATAATGACTGAATGATATTATCTTCACCCACAAACCATTTTCTTCTCCATCAAGATCTGTTTGATTGATTAATCATTCCAATTTCGTTTCCATTGTGTATTTTTTACCGACGGCCGCTGATTAGTTAATAAATATTTATATCTCTCTATCGTGATTTTGTTTTAAGTGCCCAATTAAATATTCTAAACTATCATTTGAGGGGTTTGTTGATCCAGTCCCTATCTTAGATCTTTTTAAACAGCAAAAGGAAAGTAATCTGTTTTGTAATGTGTATTCACACATGTTTTGTACTTGATCATTACCTTAAGCAGGTAGGAGTTCATTTGACTGACTCTGAAACCAGCACGTGCAGGTGCCACATTTGTCAAAAAAGAAAATTACCCGCGAGCAAAGAGGTTTAGGAGTATTACAAAAGTCATGTCACATCTCATCATTACCGAGTCCCTCCCTGTGTGCTGATATTTTGTACTACAAGAGGGAGAATATGAGGGAACATCGAGAAATTTCACATCAAAGCCACCTGAAAATCAGGCATCTCGTTGTTAACGGGATTTGGATAAACTCCTTTGATGTACCTTTCAAAGCCACTCACAGCCACGGCATGTCTGCCTTCTGTGTGTGTTCCTGACAGGATTACAAAAGGTGGAAAATAGATCTAATTTAATGTCAGAGCAAACAGACTGTCCCACTAAACCACTTCGGCAGCAGATACACATTTCAGTGGCATTGATAGAAGCTGCCTTTGGGTCATATACAGTATGAGGAGCATTAGTCGTGGCAGGATGAGCCTTGGGTTTTCAGTGTCTTAGCATTAGCAATAAACATTACAGATGATTTCTCTAAAGGGGGCGTGTGATGTTTTTCTTTCCATTTTCCATTTGAAAGAGACACGAGCTAAAAAACAAGCTTCTCAGACAGAGGCTGAAAAAGAGCTGCAGCAACAGACAGCAGGAGGAAAGTGATGTAAACCTTCATCAAGTAATAATCAAAATTTGTATTATAAACCTGAGTATGAGCATAAATCAGTAGATTAATTATTGATTGTTATTAATGAACCGTAACAGTAGAGCATTAACGGATTCCTGCAGATCTTAGCACCTGACAAATGTCACGTAAAGATGCGTCATAATGCAAAATATTGTTTCGATGCTGCTCTGCCATAAATCCTGTTCCACCTTCAGAGGACTGGGGAGGGTTGTTAATTACAGCAGATGTTACGTGATGGCTGCTTTGTTATTGAGCTTCCGAATGTCGCTGAAACATCTTGTGCAGCTTTTACCACATCCCTCGGTCTGTGGTGAGTTTTCTGTAATTAACACACAATAACCCTGTCTCATGGAAATTATGTTTATAATATATTGCAACAGCAAATACTTTGAGAAGATTACGTTTTTTTTTTTTTTTAAATCACCATAATGAGGAGAGTTGCTAATGTTACCAGCAACTCCCAAACTGTTCAAACTGAGTGCATCATTAACATGATTTGTTTTCCACAAATATCAACATGATCATGGACGATTAGAGAAAGTGACTTGATGTTCATTCACCGCTCACAGGACTCAAGATGTGAATCCTCCTCCATGTTACCGTTTTGAATGCAGTTTACAAAGACATCACAGTGGGTTGTCAACTGGTCAGTGTTACACACGTCAAATATAGATTATTTCCACATGTAAATATTAATTCATGGCACAAGGCAGTACTGGTAAATTACAGCTTAGCCTGACTGCCTGTCTGTGGCTGCTGCTGTGCCGACAGACCACACGTAAGAACCACCTTGCATGCCAACACAAGGAAAGATGTGAACTTCACAACAAATGCAGTGACCTTGAATAACTTGGTGGCATCGATTCACTTGTTCTTCACTTGTTCTTCACTTGGTCTTCACTTGTTCTTCACTTGTTCTTCACTTGTTCCTCACTGTTCTTTTCTCGTACCAGGTTATCACTCATTATCCAATGCAACCTTTTATCAACACAAGATACATTCCTCACTCATTCCTCCACTCTTGCTTTGCTCTCTCCCTTCTTTCTCCTGACGTGCCCTCGGGTCGGATCAGATGAGGTAGGACCTGCCCTCTTTCAGACTGACAACCAATCGAAAAGGGGACCTGTGACCCTAAAAATATATCATGTGAATTTTTGTCAAGTGTGAAGAAAGCATCCATCAAGTCCTCCTGGCCATGACGAGCTGGGGATCCAAGTGTTATTGTCAGTGAATGTAAAGTAGGGCGAACAATTTAAAATGGCCTCTTCAGCTCCTGTCCTCCAGAGTTCACTAGTTGCAGAATACTACCTTGAAATTCCAGCGGCGTATTGAAAGCCAATATTTGTTCAGGTGCCGGTCAATTTGTCAAGTCACTGGTATCGATCAATAATTCCATGAACACGCGACACACTGTGATTATTTTGGTCTGCAGAGCAGGAAAAACACATTATTTGTCAGCTGAATTCATCCTGATGCTTCAGTCTTTCATGTTTGTGATTATACACAGGAAGTGACAGTCGGCTGAAGGCGTGTTATCAATGGAGGGTGCCCTGGGCTCTTGATTGGCCGTTGCAGCACTGGAATGTTCATTCAGATAATTCAAGGTCCCTTTGGAGATGTTCACTCTGATTGAAAAGGGCACTTGTCCTATCGCTGAATACAGGTTTGGCGTGACTGCCAGCCTGCAATCTGACACTGTCCCTCACAGTGATGGCAGTACTCTGCTATTTGTGTCACAGGATCAACACATAGTTGTACAGAATACAAATAACAGCGTATTGGATGTCTGCGCTGAGGCTTTTTAAAGGGGGGGGGGGGGGGGAGTTCTGAAGTCGATTGTGCTGAGAGTAGTGGTCGTTTATCACGTTGGGAGCACACTCAGGGATGGGAGCAAATGAACATGCACACCAACATACAAACTCATTCAGTGCTCTTTACTCTTAAAAACCGTTGTAGTCAAAGGTGTTTTACAGAAGCAACTGAGCCGGGTTGAGGTTCCTGAAGACGTCTCACCTGAGAGAGTTCTAATCGACACGCCGGGAGTTTGAGGCTCTTAATCTCTTATGGGATCGTTGGGGTCACATGTGAGTTGTTGACCTGCCTGTCCATCATGGGATTCGTCAAGACTCAAGCTTTCCTGGGGAGAGAGGTCATTGTTGGTAGGAGACTTCCTCCTCTTTTTAGTGATGCTTGTTCCAAGTGGACGTGCACTTTGCATGTTGCAGGAACATTCCACTAGAGGGCACACCATGGACTACTGCTTCTATTCCTGTGCAATTTGCTTCTAGCAGTTAAGTACGTTAATTGTAGAGGATGTGCACAACCAATACACAATGATATACTTGACACACATAGATAAAAGCAAGAATATCTCTCAGACCTTAATGTCTGTTGTTGTTATTTTCTTCAATATACAGTTTCGTGCATCATTTTGAAAAACCTACACTACAATTCAAAGCTAAAGTCTGGATGTTTTTGTCCTTACGTCCACTATCAGATGTCTCATGAACAGTTTCTCACGTACTTGCTGTGCACTACACATAAACTAAGCTTGTAACCAGAGTATTCCATCAGAGGCCAATCCTCGGCATTCAGACCGTTAAGAGTTTGCATATTTGTATTCTGTAAATAAATAACATGACGAAACTGGATGTCACATTCTGCACCCATGCTCCCCCTACTGTTCATATGGGAATTGCGTCGCATTCATTTCTGAGGACGTGCACAACCAATGCATCGAATGGATGCAATGTGTAAGAGGCAGCCATGACGCACTGCACATGTATATCTGTGGTAGTTGTGTAGGTGGACTACTGTCTTGCTTGGTTTGTGCTTCATTTGCAGCATTGACAACATGAACAACAGGTAATGCCCGGAACTTTTACTTTAAGTTTTAGTAAATTCACTTTAAATGACTTTGACCCAAGAAGATGTAAAAATGACCTGTGATCAAAGCATTGAACACTTTACAGCCCGGACTTCTCCAGGGCTGAATGCACAATGGCTGTGCTTAGCAAAAATGATTATCACACTGGGTTACCTGACGTCAATGGAAATACAGTAAATGAGGTATCAAGCAGCTCTATTATTTTTTTGATTATGGGTGAATAAAGAAGAAACAGCCGAGCAGGAAGCAGAAATCCACAGGCCTCACAGAAGGTTATAATTTGTGCCGAATGAGGTTTTTCAAGCCTGTTAGAAGCTTTTCCAGTTTGATGGTGTGTTGACTGGGAGGCACTCAGAATGTGTTTTATTTATTTATTTGGTAGTTTTGAAAGTGGTACGAGTAAGAGCTCAATATTTGAACCCAGCTTGACTCTGTCTCTTTGTGCCTCTTACTTTAAAAAGGTTATTTCATAGTCTACTCAAAATCAGTGTGGGTAACATGTGTCATTTGAAAATAAGTCATTGATGCTGTGTAAAAGTTGCATCGGATGTTGTCCTCGTCCTCAGGCTGTTTCCTCAATCTGTCACTGTTTCCCCCACTAACAGCACAGTCAAGTATGATGATGTCCCTGAAGCACTGCGACCACAGTCTGGACCGGACCAATAAGCGGGCTCGGATCATACAAATCCCCCCCCCCCCCCCCCCCCCCCCCCCATTTAGACTGTAACTGGTTGAGCCAATCACAGCTGTTCATCTAAAAAAAAGTTGAATTTGATCCACTGGGAGCATCACATTTTTTTCATCAACGAAGACGATGGCTGCTTCAGATGGAGAGTTCTGTTGAATCCACTATGGAAATGAACGGGACTGAATGAAATGCAGTGGTTGGTTTACGTTCTTCTGTCAGTCTGCGTCACACATTTTGATTGGTCTGAACTCCCACCAAACATTTTAAGATTAAGATTAAGATTAAGATGCATTTATTAGTCCCAAACACACGCACAGACATGAACAGGCACACTCATGCAGGTAGGGAAATGTAACCTCTGCTTTTGACCCATCTGGTGCAGGACACACAGAGCAGTGAGCGAACATGTACGGCGCCCGGGGAGCAGATGTTGGGGGAGTAAGGTGCCTTGCTCAGGGGCCCTAGACAGGGTAGGGAGAATCCTCTTGGATTTTTGGACAGATCAATCCAGGTTCGTCTTTTTGTTGTTTCTCGGTGGAGTTGAACCAGAGACGAACCAGAGACCTTTTTTGCCCATAGTCCAAGTTTCTGCCACTAGTCCACCGCCTCTCCATTTGAGTTTAGGACGAGGAATCTCCATCATGTCTAGATTTATTATTAACTGATAATATAATTTTAATTACATCTGCCATAAACATCCACTTGGGTTCAAAGATAACCGGATTTGAATTATGTGGACAAAGGTCAAAGGTTATTAAGTATTTTTATATCAAAGCCAAATCTCAGGAAAGGTTAAAACTGTATATTTTGTTTGTCTATGCGGGTCAAAGGTCAAAGTCGCCCTAAAGTTATGTATTTGTCCATCATTCAAGTATTAATGAGTTTATCATAAACTCTCAGACACATGTCTATTAAATTGATAGTGATGAAGCAATCACGTTTGATATCCAAAAGGTCAATGGTCAGATTTATTGTAACATCATGTAGTTCTGCACAAAAACTCTTCAGGCCACACTTCAACCCCATAACTCGGGAGCAGAGGGACAGATTAGGAAGATACTGCCTTGAACTTGACAGGTTGACGGACACTTTCAACCACGGGGCAGGAATTCTAGTTTGAGCCGTTTTTTTGGGCTGAAAACTACTGTGAAAAAGGTTATGCACATTTATATGTGTGGCCTTAGATGTAAGTGGACTACTGTCTTGCTTGGTTTGTGCTTAATTTGCAGCGTTGACAGCATGCACTATAGCTAATGCCTGGAACTTTTATTTTAATTTTTAGTAACTTCACTTTGAATGACTTTGACTCAAAAACATGTCTAAATGACCTGTGATCAAGGCAATGAACACTTTGCAGCCCGGACTTCTCCAGGGCTGATTGCGCAATGGCTGTGTTTAGCAGAAAAGATTATCACACTGGGTTACTTAATGGGAATGGAAATACAGTAAATGTGGTCTCAAGCAGTTCTATTCTTTTTTTGATTATGGGTGAATACAGAAGAATGAGCCTAGCAGGAAGCAGAGATCCACAGGCCTCACAGAAGGTTATAATTTGTGCCGAATGAGGTTTTTCAAGCCTGTTAGAAGCTTTTCCAGTTTGATGGTGTGTTGACTGGGAGGCACTCAGAATGTGTTTTATTTATTTATTTGGTAGTTTTGAAAGTGGTACGAGTAAGAGCTCAATATTCAAACCCAGCTTGACTCTGTCTCTTTGTGCCTCTTACTTTAAAAAGGTTATTTCATAGTCTACTCAAAATCAGTGTGGGTAACATGTGTCATTTGAAAATAAGTCATTGATGCTGTGTAAAAGTTGCATCGGATGTTGTCCTCGTCCTCAGGCTGTTTCCTCAATCTGTCACTGTTTCCCCCACTAACAGCACAGTCAAGTATGATGATGTCCCTGAAGCACTGCGACCACAGTCTGGACCGGACCAATAAGCGGGCTCGGATCATACAAATCCCCCCCCCCATTTAGACTGTAACTGGTTGAGCCAATCACAGCTGTTCATCTAAAAAAAAGTTGAATTTGATCCACTGGGAGCATCACATTTTTTTCATCAACGAAGACGATGGCTGCTTCAGATGGAGAGTTCTGTTGAATCCACTATGGAAATGAACGGGACTGAATGAAATGCAGTGGTTGGTTTACGTTCTTCTGTCAGTCTGCGTCACACATTTTGATTGGTCTGAACTCCCACCAAACATTTTAAGATTAAGATTAAGATTAAGATGCATTTATTAGTCCCAAACACACGCACAGACATGAACAGGCACACTCATGCAGGTAGGGAAATGTAACCTCTGCTTTTGACCCATCTGGTGCAGGACACACAGAGCAGTGAGCGAACATGTACGGCGCCCGGGGAGCAGATGTTGGGGGAGTAAGGTGCCTTGCTCAGGGGCCCTAGACAGGGTAGGGAGAATCCTCTTGGATTTTTGGACAGATCAATCCAGGTTCGTCTTTTTGTTGTTTCTCGGTGGAGTTGAACCAGAGACGAACCAGAGACCTTTTTTGCCCATAGTCCAAGTTTCTGCCACTAGTCCACCGCCTCTCCATTTGAGTTTAGGACGAGGAATCTCCATCATGTCTAGATTTATTATTAACTGATAATATAATTTTAATTACATCTGCCATAAACATCCACTTGGGTTCAAAGATAACCGGATTTGAATTATGTGGACAAAGGTCAAAGGTTATTAAGTATTTTTATATCAAAGCCAAATCTCAGGAAAGGTTAAAACTGTATATTTTGTTTGTCTATGCGGGTCAAAGGTCAAAGTCGCCCTAAAGTTATGTATTTGTCCATCATTCAAGTATTAATGAGTTTATCATAAACTCTCAGACACATGTCTATTAAATTGATAGTGATGAAGCAATCACGTTTGATATCCAAAAGGTCAATGGTCAGATTTATTGTAACATCATGTAGTTCTGCACAAAAACTCTTCAGGCCACACTTCAACCCCATAACTCGGGAGCAGAGGGACAGATTAGGAAGATACTGCCTTGAACTTGACAGGTTGACGGACACTTTCAACCACGGGGCAGGAATTCTAGTTTGAGCCGTTTTTTTGGGCTGAAAACTACTGTGAAAAAGGTTATGCACATTTATATGTGTGGCCTTAGATGTAAGTGGACTACTGTCTTGCTTGGTTTGTGCTTAATTTGCAGCGTTGACAGCATGCACTATAGCTAATGCCTGGAACTTTTATTTTTATTTTTAGTAACTTCACTTTGAATGACTTTGACTCAAAAACATGTCTAAATGACCTGTGATCAAGGCAATGAACACTTTGCAGCCCGGACTTCTCCAGGGCTGATTGCGCAATGGCTGTGTTTAGCAGAAAAGATTATCACACTGGGTTACTTAATGGGAATGGAAATACAGTAAATGTGGTCTCAAGCAGTTCTATTCTTTTTTTGATTATGGGTGAATACAGAAGAATGAGCCTAGCAGGAAGCAGAGATCCACAGGCCTCACAGAAGGTTATAATTTGTGCCGAATGAGGTTTTTCAAGCCTGTTAGAAGCTTTTCCAGTTTGATGGTGTGTTGACTGGGAGGCACTCAGAATGTGTTTTATTTATTTATTTGGTAGTTTTGAAAGTGGTACGAGTAAGAGCTCAATATTCAAACCCAGCTTGACTCTGTCTCTTTGTGCCTCTTACTTTAAAAAGGTTATTTCATAGTCTACTCAAAATCAGTGTGGGTAACATGTGTCATTTGAAAATAAGTCATTGATGCTGTGTAAAAGTTGCATCGGATGTTGTCCTCGTCCTCAGGCTGTTTCCTCAATCTGTCACTGTTTCCCCCACTAACAGCACAGTCAAGTATGATGATGTCCCTGAAGCACTGCGACCACAGTCTGGACCGGACCAATAAGCGGGCTCGGATCATACAAATCCCCCCCCCCCCCCCCCCCCCCCCCCCCATTTAGACTGTAACTGGTTGAGCCAATCACAGCTGTTCATCTAAAAAAAAGTTGAATTTGATCCACTGGGAGCATCACATTTTTTTCATCAACGAAGACGATGGCTGCTTCAGATGGAGAGTTCTGTTGAATCCACTATGGAAATGAACGGGACTGAATGAAATGCAGTGGTTGGTTTACGTTCTTCTGTCAGTCTGCGTCACACATTTTGATTGGTCTGAACTCCCACCAAACATTTTAAGATTAAGATTAAGATGCATTTATTAGTCCCAAACACACGCACAGACATGAACAGGCACACTCATGCAGGTAGGGAAATGTAACCTCTGCTTTTGACCCATCTGGTGCAGGACACACAGAGCAGTGAGCGAACATGTACGGCGCCCGGGGAGCAGATGTTGGGGGAGTAAGGTGCCTTGCTCAGGGGCCCTAGACAGGGTAGGGAGAATCCTCTTGGATTTTTGGACAGATCAATCCAGGTTCGTCTTTTTGTTGTTTCTCGGTGGAGTTGAACCAGAGACGAACCAGAGACCTTTTTTGCCCATAGTCCAAGTTTCTGCCACTAGTCCACCGCCTCTCCATTTGAGTTTAGGACGAGGAATCTCCATCATGTCTAGATTTATTATTAACTGATAATATAATTTTAATTACATCTGCCATAAACATCCACTTGGGTTCAAAGATAACCGGATTTGAATTATGTGGACAAAGGTCAAAGGTTATTAAGTATTTTTATATCAAAGCCAAATCTCAGGAAAGGTTAAAACTGTATATTTTGTTTGTCTATGCGGGTCAAAGGTCAAAGTCGCCCTAAAGTTATGTATTTGTCCATCATTCAAGTATTAATGAGTTTATCATAAACTCTCAGACACATGTCTATTAAATTGATAGTGATGAAGCAATCACGTTTGATATCCAAAAGGTCAATGGTCAGATTTATTGTAACATCATGTAGTTCTGCACAAAAACTCTTCAGGCCACACTTCAACCCCATAACTCGGGAGCAGAGGGACAGATTAGGAAGATACTGCCTTGAACTTGACAGGTTGACGGACACTTTCAACCACGGGGCAGGAATTCTAGTTTGAGCCGTTTTTTTGGGCTGAAAACTACTGTGAAAAAGGTTATGCACATTTATATGTGTGGCCTTAGATGTAAGTGGACTACTGTCTTGCTTGGTTTGTGCTTAATTTGCAGCGTTGACAGCATGCACTATAGCTAATGCCTGGAACTTTTATTTTTATTTTTAGTAACTTCACTTTGAATGACTTTGACTCAAAAACATGTCTAAATGACCTGTGATCAAGGCAATGAACACTTTGCAGCCCGGACTTCTCCAGGGCTGATTGCGCAATGGCTGTGTTTAGCAGAAAAGATTATCACACTGGGTTACTTAATGGGAATGGAAATACAGTAAATGTGGTCTCAAGCAGTTCTATTCTTTTTTTGATTATGGGTGAATACAGAAGAATGAGCCTAGCAGGAAGCAGAGATCCACAGGCCTCACAGAAGGTTATAATTTGTGCCGAATGAGGTTTTTCAAGCCTGTTAGAAGCTTTTCCAGTTTGATGGTGTGTTGACTGGGAGGCACTCAGAATGTGTTTTATTTATTTATTTGGTAGTTTTGAAAGTGGTACGAGTAAGAGCTCAATATTCAAACCCAGCTTGACTCTGTCTCTTTGTGCCTCTTACTTTAAAAAGGTTATTTCATAGTCTACTCAAAATCAGTGTGGGTAACATGTGTCATTTGAAAATAAGTCATTGATGCTGTGTAAAAGTTGCATCGGATGTTGTCCTCGTCCTCAGGCTGTTTCCTCAATCTGTCACTGTTTCCCCCACTAACAGCACAGTCAAGTATGATGATGTCCCTGAAGCACTGCGACCACAGTCTGGACCGGACCAATAAGCGGGCTCGGATCATACAAATCCCCCCCCCCCCCCCCCCCCCCATTTAGACTGTAACTGGTTGAGCCAATCACAGCTGTTCATCTAAAAAAAAGTTGAATTTGATCCACTGGGAGCATCACATTTTTTTCATCAACGAAGACGATGGCTGCTTCAGATGGAGAGTTCTGTTGAATCCACTATGGAAATGAACGGGACTGAATGAAATGCAGTGGTTGGTTTACGTTCTTCTGTCAGTCTGCGTCACACATTTTGATTGGTCTGAACTCCCACCAAACATTTTAAGATTAAGATTAAGATTAAGATGCATTTATTAGTCCCAAACACACGCACAGACATGAACAGGCACACTCATGCAGGTAGGGAAATGTAACCTCTGCTTTTGACCCATCTGGTGCAGGACACACAGAGCAGTGAGCGAACATGTACGGCGCCCGGGGAGCAGATGTTGGGGGAGTAAGGTGCCTTGCTCAGGGGCCCTAGACAGGGTAGGGAGAATCCTCTTGGATTTTTGGACAGATCAATCCAGGTTCGTCTTTTTGTTGTTTCTCGGTGGAGTTGAACCAGAGACGAACCAGAGACCTTTTTTGCCCATAGTCCAAGTTTCTGCCACTAGTCCACCGCCTCTCCATTTGAGTTTAGGACGAGGAATCTCCATCATGTCTAGATTTATTATTAACTGATAATATAATTTTAATTACATCTGCCATAAACATCCACTTGGGTTCAAAGATAACCGGATTTGAATTATGTGGACAAAGGTCAAAGGTTATTAAGTATTTTTATATCAAAGCCAAATCTCAGGAAAGGTTAAAACTGTATATTTTGTTTGTCTATGCGGGTCAAAGGTCAAAGTCGCCCTAAAGTTATGTATTTGTCCATCATTCAAGTATTAATGAGTTTATCATAAACTCTCAGACACATGTCTATTAAATTGATAGTGATGAAGCAATCACGTTTGATATCCAAAAGGTCAATGGTCAGATTTATTGTAACATCATGTAGTTCTGCACAAAAACTCTTAAGGCCACACTTCAACCCCATAACTCGGGAGCAGAGGGACAGATTAGGAAGATACTGCCTTGAACTTGACAGGTTGACGGACACTTTCAACCACGGGGCAGGAATTCTAGTTTGAGCCGTTTTTTTGGGCTGAAAACTACTGTGAAAAAGGTTATGCACATTTATATGTGTGGCCTTAGATGTAAGTGGACTACTGTCTTGCTTGGTTTGTGCTTAATTTGCAGCGTTGACAGCATGCACTATAGCTAATGCCTGGAACTTTTATTTTTATTTTTAGTAACTTCACTTTGAATGACTTTGACTCAAAAACATGTCTAAATGACCTGTGATCAAGGCAATGAACACTTTGCAGCCCGGACTTCTCCAGGGCTGATTGCGCAATGGCTGTGTTTAGCAGAAAAGATTATCACACTGGGTTACTTGATGGGAATGGAAATACAGTAAATGTGGTCTCAAGCAGTTCTATTCTTTTTTTGATTATGGGTGAATACAGAAGAATGAGCCTAGCAGGAAGCAGAGATCCACAGGCCTCACAGAAGGTTATAATTTGTGCCGAATGAGGTTTTTCAAGCCTGTTAGAAGCTTTTCCAGTTTGATGGTGTGTTGACTGGGAGGCACTCAGAATGTGTTTTATTTATTTATTTGGTAGTTTTGAAAGTGGTACGAGTAAGAGCTCAATATTCAAACCCAGCTTGAGTCTGTCTCTTTGTGCCTCTTACTTTAAAAAGGTTATTTCATAGTCTACTCAAAATCAGTGTGGGTAACATGTGTCATTTGAAAATAAGTCATTGATGCTGTGTAAAAGTTGCATCGGATGTTGTCCTCGTCCTCAGGCTGTTTCCTCAATCTGTCACTGTTTCCCCCACTAACAGCACAGTCAAGTATGATGATGTCCCTGAAGCACTGCGACCACAGTCTGGACCGGACCAATAAGCGGGCTCGGATCATACAAATCCCCCCCCCCCCCCCCCCCCCCATTTAGACTGTAACTGGTTGAGCCAATCACAGCTGTTCATCTAAAAAAAAGTTGAATTTGATCCACTGGGAGCATCACATTTTTTTCATCAACGAAGACGATGGCTGCTTCAGATGGAGAGTTCTGTTGAATCCACTATGGAAATGAACGGGACTGAATGAAATGCAGTGGTTGGTTTACGTTCTTCTGTCAGTCTGCGTCACACATTTTGATTGGTCTGAACTCCCACCAAACATTTTAAGATTAAGATTAAGATTAAGATGCATTTATTAGTCCCAAACACACGCACAGACATGAACAGGCACACTCATGCAGGTAGGGAAATGTAACCTCTGCTTTTGACCCATCTGGTGCAGGACACACAGAGCAGTGAGCGACCATGTACGGCGCCCGGGGAGCAGATGTTGGGGGAGTAAGGTGCCTTGCTCAGGGGCCCTAGACAGGGTAGGGAGAATCCTCTTGGATTTTTGGACAGATCAATCCAGGTTCGTCTTTTTGTTGTTTCTCGGTGGAGTTGAACCAGAGACGAACCAGAGACCTTTTTTGCCCATAGTCCAAGTTTCTGCCACTAGTCCACCGCCTCTCCATTTGAGTTTAGGACGAGGAATCTCCATCATGTCTAGATTTATTATTAACTGATAATATAATTTTAATTACATCTGCCATAAACATCCACTTGGGTTCAAAGATAACCGGATTTGAATTATGTGGACAAAGGTCAAAGGTTATTAAGTATTTTTATATCAAAGCCAAATCTCAGGAAAGGTTAAAACTGTATATTTTGTTTGTCTATGCGGGTCAAAGGTCAAAGTCGCCCTAAAGTTATGTATTTGTCCATCATTCAAGTATTAATGAGTTTATCATAAACTCTCAGACACATGTCTATTAAATTGATAGTGATGAAGCAATCACGTTTGATATCCAAAAGGTCAATGGTCAGATTTATTGTAACATCATGTAGTTCTGCACAAAAACTCTTAAGGCCACACTTCAACCCCATAACTCGGGAGCAGAGGGACAGATTAGGAAGATACTGCCTTGAACTTGACAGGTTGACGGACACTTTCAACCACGGGGCAGGAATTCTAGTTTGAGCCGTTTTTTTGGGCTGAAAACTACTGTGAAAAAGGTTATGCACATTTATATGTGTGGCCTTAGATGTAAGTGGACTACTGTCTTGCTTGGTTTGTGCTTAATTTGCAGCGTTGACAGCATGCACTATAGCTAATGCCTGGAACTTTTATTTTTATTTTTAGTAACTTCACTTTGAATGACTTTGACTCAAAAACATGTCTAAATGACCTGTGATCAAGGCAATGAACACTTTGCAGCCCGGACTTCTCCAGGGCTGATTGCGCAATGGCTGTGTTTAGCAGAAAAGATTATCACACTGGGTTACTTGATGGGAATGGAAATACAGTAAATGTGGTCTCAAGCAGTTCTATTCTTTTTTTGATTATGGGTGAATACAGAAGAATGAGCCTAGCAGGAAGCAGAGATCCACAGGCCTCACAGAAGGTTATAATTTGTGCCGAATGAGGTTTTTCAAGCCTGTTAGAAGCTTTTCCAGTTTGATGGTGGCTTGATTGGGAGGCACTCAGAATGTGTTTTATTTATTTATTTTGAAAGGGGTACGAGTAAGAGCTCAATATTCAAACCTGGATTGACTTTGTCTCTTTGTGCATCTTACTTTAAAAAGGTTATTTCATAGTTTACTCTAAATCAGTGTGGGTAACATGTGTCATTTGGAATTCTACTTTGAGCGTTTTTTGGGCCTGAAAACTACTGTTAAATAAAAAATCCCGTCGAATCAGAACAGCAGCTTAAAAACACAAAAACGTTCAGGACAGGTGAGAGCTGCAGGTTCAAGTGATGATTCTGTCAGACAGACAGACAGACAGACAGACAGACAGACAGACAGACAGATAGATAGATAGATAGATAGATAATTATGACACCCAATGACAGCTTGATATTAAAAATCTTTGTGTCTATTCAATACCAATGATTATCCCCTGACATGTGCTGCTGAGCCACTCGGTTATATAATATGAAAAGGGAGAGTTTATTAAAGGCTGCACTGACAGTAAAGTGACTTCGACAATTCCAGCCAGCCTTGAATTATTTAGTGAAAGACCCCTTTTGTATGATAAGGAACAGGGATTTTTTTTTTTCTCTTATTGAGCATGATTAGCATGGGTTGATGTGCCGTCCTTTGTACGGTTTGGCAGCTCGCCCCTCTCTCTCTCTCTCTCTCTCTCTCTCTCTCTCTCTCTCTCTCTGTCGAGATGCAAACATCCAGTTGATGTAGAACACGGCAGAAGAAAAGAGTGGGAGCTGTGAGAAATGCAGTTGCCTGGTAGCTAGGCAACCCTAGAGACCTGCTCTGGAAGACCTTAAGATGTCTCTCATAATATTGCAGCAAGTATTACTGCTCGGAAGCTCGGAGGAAGCTGGTTTCATTTTTTTAGCTTTAAGTGTCAGAGCAAGTTGATGGGATGAATCGGAATTTTGGGGGAGTGAATGAATTTTGGATGTGAGTCTTCTCTTTACCGTGTCGGAAATTATGCTTCCCTCAACTCCAATGTTTTTAAATATCAAATTTATTTTTAGTAACAATCGTGCATTACAATCTGTTCAAGGGGAAATATAAGCTCCTATTCAGGTTCATAATCTTAATTTGTGTCAGGACTTGAAGCCGTTTACTTGCTCCTGCACATCTCTTTCCTCAAAATGTCCGCTGCTGCAGCTCCTCTTTTCAGCCTCTGTCTGAAACTCCTGACTTACTCCTGTCTCTTTAAGACCGATTCTGCTGTGATCGGCCGGCTAGCCCACTCTGTTGTGATTGGTCAACCTGCCTCCAGCGCGCGTTGGAAAAGTGGGCCGTCCGCTCTCGTCTTACCTGGATTTGTAAGGGGGCATTATGCAAATCCGAATTGTGATGATCAAACAAATCCTATATAAACGACTCGAGGAAAGCAACACTGAAAAAGCAACGTATCGCTTAAAGAACAATTTTATCCCCAACTTTTTAAAGATGAGCAAACATGTCTCTTCCTTGTTGTGGATCCATTGGACTGTGTGCGCTGAATGTCGCCTCTCTGCATCCACCTCTTAGTCCTCTTCGCCTCTGTTTCATTATTCATAGCTGTTTGGCTGAACAACATGGACATCTGAAACCCGGTGCTCCTGCTCATGCACAAACGTTGGACTCTGTGGCAGCCGGATAAAAGCAAAGCAAAGTGATTCACCTGTGCCAAGAACCCTTTTGCTTTCAGGGGTCGCTCACCCACACATGATGCGGATTCCAAGCGTCCTCACCTGAGAGAGTGAAGCAGAAAGTCGGACGGGAGACGGGGGAGCGGGAAAGAGAGGAGCTGGAGAAAGGGGCGTCAGGGAGAAAGAAGCAGTGACACAGGAAATGAGAGAATGGGGCACGGAGAGTGCACTGGATGGAGATGGCGGGCGGTGGGGGGTGGGGGGGTTTCTGTGAGAGTCGGAGCTATGAGAGCAACAGCGGCGTGGGCACTCAAGTAGAATATTTTCCCAACATCAGAGCCTCTGAGTGCCCCTGTTATTAGGTGTGCTTGTGTTGTCGTGCCTCCTCTGCTCTGAAGGAAGCAAGTGGCTCATGGTACAGTAGCAATCACCTCCGCGGACGTCAGGAGAACAAAGCGCTGATGACCATGTGTCCAGAGGCTGACATGTCAGAGATAAAAACACAAATCTGCCCCGAATAACAACAAACAACACAATGTCAAACAACGCCAGCATTTCATTATTTTAAGTATAGGCTACACTTATGTTTAAGAGAAGATTGTCTGTTGTTTGGTAGAAATCTAATTTATTGAAAAAAAAGCTTCCTTTCAAAAACAATTTGCAGCCTGAGGTGAGGATGAGGTGAAGAAAAGTCAAAGATTTATTTCTGCTCATTCATGTTCAGCTGCAATCACAGAAAAGGTTGAAAGTCTGCCCTGAAGATGGTTTGTTGTGATTTAGATGATTTGCATGATAATCATACATGAAAAATGTATTATTTAGGCAATTTAAGAGGTTGCAAAATTGTCTTTAGCACTTGAACAAATGTCAGTGCGATAAGAATAAACAATAAATGACAGAAACCATCTTCAGACTTTTTGGTTTGGTGGATGTCCAATCCACTAACAAAGAGGAGGCCTATCTGAACCATACTGCAGCCAGTCACCAGGGGGCAAAGAAGATAATCTAGCTTTACATTTGGGAGGTATCATGACGGCCTACAGTCTTTGTAGTATTAATGTAGTATTAACAATGAGAGGTCTAAGTTCATCTGACTTTGAAAACCAAACTTACTCTTTACGGTGCCATGAAAACATCACAACTTACCCACTGGCGTCAAAAGTACACAACATATCTCTCCTTGAGCCTTTTCCCTCTCACTATGTGTTTAATATGTTGTTTTTCTTCACTGAAGAGACACGAAACCTCAGCATTCATCTGAGCCTCGATGTCCCTGACTGGTGCAGTACAGTACAGTACGTCTTAATTATCAGCCATTCAGCCGAACTTGTTATGTAGCACAATTCACTATTGATCCTCCGGCTGCGACAGTTAACTGCTGCATAAACACCTCAGATTACTGACCATGACAGATTGATCATGGGAATCAGGTGGGATTAAACAATGCAGCCTGGTTGCTGAGTGAAAAACCTTCTATCCTGCATGTTTTAGATTATACACAGAGTCCCGGGCGTTACGGGTCAAAAGGTCACGGAACTGACTGAATTTACAATCAACTGTGCAAGCTTTTAATTCAGTCATGGCTCACATATTTTTTCGCAATATGAAGCAATAAGGAGATAGTGATATTATGTCTTACTGCAATGTAAAATATTCACACTGTGTGACTATGCAGATTTGTTCATAAGAAATAATAACCTCGGTTTGGTTGTTTGTATCAAAGCTTTACAAAGCTGCTGGGACCCTCACACACACACACAGACCCTCTGCATAAGATATTACACATACTTTTCACTAATTACAGAGTTTCTCAACAATCCAGATTAGTCGCAATGATGCAACAAACTTGCAAGAGAGCCTAATTAAAAGGAGCCAACAGCAATCATCCCCGTGAATCTTCCCGCGACTGATTTCATATATTGAAATATGTCAAAAGAGCGTGTAGAGACAACACAGCAGGTGGCACTCTGACAAAACACCACATGGTAAATAAAGTAATTTATTATAAATGTTAACATCTGACATCACTGCACCTCCGGCGTGACACCTTTATTAATGAAGCACACGCTACACGTCAGCTTGAACATATACAGTCATGCATCTCTGAAATTACCTCTCACCCTGTGCAACCGCAACAAATCACTATCCTCTGAAGAGTTTAAAGCTGCAACTTTGCATATAGGATGTGTGGGGTGGACAAAATGGAGAATTATGTTAACTCCTCTGCGGCAGTGAGAGAATTTCATTGAATTAAAAGTCGAAAGAATGAGACAAGTTTGTTATTGAATAGCGAGAGTACGAGCGGCACTCTGTCATCGTGCCACTGGAAACTATGACGAGCAACCTCCGCTTGTAGAGATGAAAAGGAAATCTGTGATGTGGCCCTCAGCACTGGAAGGGGAAGAAAAAAATCTGTTCAGTGTCGTGAGGCCTGAGTGGAACCAGGCAAACATGGCTATCATGGCAGAGTGAGAGCTTTTCAATAACATGTCTGTGAAACAAATATGTCTCAAAATTCGAATGAGAAACATTAGTGCATGGGTTCGTCACCGATGTGGGCCGGCTAGTAACAAGCCTTTCAGAAACAGCATAACACAGAAGAATAGTCAGGCAGGAGTCTTCATGATACTCTGATCAAACAGGGGGCATGAAACTTTTTTCAGCCATAATTTCTTATCAAAGCTAGATTTGGTAATCCTGGAAAATATGCAAGAGCAGGCCACACCTATATGAGGCAACTGATACATCCCACCCCCTCCCATTGAGGCCTAAACCATTTCACTATGTGGGTTGGGTCTTTACATGCATTATATGGTGCATTTATATATTATATATTTGTTATTTGTTTACAAGAGTCTGTCTTCATTCTCTTAAACATCCTCCTCCATTAAAACAACCCCCCCCCCCCCACCCGTAAACAAGGTAAGGACAAAAGCTCCACGATTGGTCTGCTTGAGTTGTGTCTATTAGTTGTGTCTATTATACTGAACATATATCATTCTGAACTATTCAGAATGACTTCTGCTGGATTTACATCAGATTCAAACCAGACACTAACAATAAACATATTTTCTTCTCGGTCTGAAAACATGGTGAACAACTAAAAAGGCAAACATCCTTTTCCCCCTGAATGTTT
The DNA here is from genome assembly GCF_949316205.1 of Platichthys flesus. NCBI lineage: Eukaryota > Metazoa > Chordata > Actinopteri > Pleuronectiformes > Pleuronectidae > Platichthys > Platichthys flesus. The sequence goes on along the minus strand of NC_084952.1, from coordinate 5,314,338 downwards.
TATTCAAAGATCTGTCTTCCCTGGCTTTCTTCACATCGCAGGTCATTTCATAATGAGTCCATGATCACGCAAGACGAGTGAGTCTCGGCTGTCAGGCTGTCTCAGGACGCAAACACCCAGGAAGAGCTGACACTTCTTTAAATAATGAACGTGATTCGGTGTGCCACTCTGGTGGAGCTGTTGTCATTCAGCAGTAAACAACCCTCACAGGGTTCACCAGGAGAGGAGGGACTGTGGAATCTGTCTGGACAGCTTCCTTTCTTTTTAATGGTGAATTTATTTGGCACAGTTAATAATGTATATGAATATTTTTCTGCTTTAGCACCTGGACAACATTATTGTTCTAAGTTACTGTCGATCAAGTGTGTGAATGATGCAGGTAAAATATGATGGTGATATTCTTTAACTGTCACTGATCCCCATTGTTTGGGAGCTTATAGGTGTTATAATATTATTCAACTTTTATTCCACTATACTATTGTTTTATAGTATTTTTATGTCATTTTCGAGGTTGAAGCAAAAGATGTAAAAAAATATCTTCTCACTCAATTATCAATGCACTACTACTTTTTATTTCACTGACTGTTAAAAAGCGACTATATATTCAATTAAAAAACGTTGTGCACCCTTTTGTTAGCATGGGGGTGGAACTTGTTTTGCTTTGGGCTGTTGCAGCAGCCACAGGAAACATGGCACAGATGGGTGGAAGGATGGACTCCACTAAATATCAGCAAGTTCTGGATGCAAATGTCCTACAGTCAGTCAATGAACCGAAACTGAAAATAATTCTGGCCTCTACAACAAGAGACTGATCCGAATGTAAATATCAGATTCCATGAGAAACTCAAACGTAAGTTTTTGGAACGGACCTCTGACTTAAACGCCTTCGACAATTTGTGGTTTCTTCTCTTCACTTCAATAATCAGCTAAGATTGTAATTTGCCCAGTTCTGCATGATGTAGAGAAATTCCTGACAAATCCTCTGATTACCTGAAGGTTAATTGCATCAATCTTAATCTTAGTCTTAATCTGTTGTTGTTTGTAATGTATGATGTGATATAAAACTTATAAATAAGTTTTCCAATCACAAAGAAGCTGTAAAGATGGACGACGCGATAAGAAGTTCATCAAATGACAGAAAGTGTCTTTAACAACATTTAATCTGATTGTGTTTTTTAATTAATGGTTATTTTGGTCCATGTCCCATCCGCTAACATGAAGGAGGCAGCGTTCATGATCAACTGCAGACAGCTACACAGTCTATGAGCACAACACATGTTCACCTGCTTCTTATTCACAATTAAACACATTAACGGGGAGAATTATTCAAAGTCAGGGTGAGAAAGGTCAACGTGATGCACAAACGGTGCAGAAAACGCTAGAGTGAAAAACAAACACAACATTACAGGCAGCTCACACCTGTACTATTCCCCCACAGAGAGTTCCAACAGAGTTGTACAGCGTCTAGCAGCCGCCGCACAGCATACAAAGAAGGTGAGTGTTGCTGGGTCAGGAGGTGATGGAGAACGAGCTCGGCCCCGGCATCACAAGTCAGCCCGCCGGCTCTGTGTGCACTGTCTGGGTAACCAATCAGCTGCGAGGGGCCTCCAGCTAATGGACCAATTTCCAACCGTCACCCGAGTCAATCAGGGAGCCATACACCTGACCAATGTCAATCAATAATTACTGGTCTCACAAACACACTCGGGGGCGATGAAAACACAGGCGGTGTAGGAGCACAACAAATCTACAACAAGTTGTAACAGTGATTAAGTGACAAAGGAAAGTAGAGAATATTCGCACACACACACACTTAAAGACACACAATAACAGCAATACTCATTTTTGTATGTTTTAAATCTCCATTTTTTATATATTCGAGCGGGTTTGAACTGTCCTCTCCATTTCCTGATCCATATTGGATGTTGAGGTGGCAAAGCATCAATGACTGGAGAGTGAAGATCATCTAAATATTCTTAAAGGAACAATAAGCATCCTGCAGCTTTTCAAAACAAAGGGATTTTAGGGATGTTTGTCTGGCTAAAAATAAAAGCATCCTGGATCAGCCATGTAAGCTAACTTTACAGTTATCTACATCTCAGGCAACTTGACCTTACAGCCTCACCATATTCTTCAAATCTTCAAAATGACTCGATGTCTGATAACAGAGCATCGAGGAAAACGTACAACCAGGTGCTGGTGTTAAGCTGTTAGATCGGTGACTGCTTGAAGATCACCAGTTCCACCAGTTCACCAGTTTACATGAAATTTTTTCGGTTGCCTTTTGGTTTTCTGCACATGAACACACACCAGCATGAATGGGTGAGTACACAAGGTCGTTGGTGCAAGTGGTGAGTTGACCCCGATTGTAGATGCATTCAGACATAATTGTTTTTTGCAGACTGCTTCTTTCAAGTATTTGAAATGATGCATGTGAACATCGTGTAAATGCTTGAAGCTCGAGGGCTTTGACTCACTTCAACAGAGGTGGTGAGTATCGACTGAGTGTGACCTTTAGATTTAAATGTGTACGAAAAAACACCCAAAAGACCAACATTTAAATAATCGTCAGTTAATAGTAAAACCTTAAATCAGGTGAAATCAGAGCCGTGACAAGCAGATATTTCTGAATGAAAAAAAAACAACAGCCAATGGTGTCACCTTGAACGATGACATGACACTACGTGACATCTCTCATGAGACAGTCGGGCTGGAGGTCCGGGCTTTTTCACAGAGCCGGGGAACATGTGATGAAGCTGCTGAGTGTTGGTGACGATGATGGTGATGATGATGATAGTATCTGGGCCAGTGGTTGTGTGTCTGTGTGTGTGTCTGTGTGTGTGTGTCTGTGTGTGTGTGTCTGTGTATGTGTGCAGTGTGATTAATATCCCTATCCCAGATGGCTGTCTCTCCATGAGACAGTGTGTGAACCCTCTCTACCAGCGTGAGGCTCGAGCGGCTGAGCCTCTGTCTCCCTACCAAGGTCACCATGAGCGGGAAGGGAGACAGAACCAGGAAGCAGTTTAATATCTCTTGTGCTGACAGCTGTAATTTCATTGTTACCTAGTGAAACAGATAGGACTGTCTGAAAGAGGACACAGGCTTTATCTCCATGCTTCTGTCGTGCCTGAAATCCTGAGTCTTCCTATAAACTTAAAGGATACTGTTCTTTAACAGAGTCCGTAGCGATGGTGAGAACTGCACAAGCAGCTTTGAAACTTCTATTCCCCAAGTCCAAGTATTGACGTATGAAACTCCCAAACCCTGCATTTATACCAGCATGCTGATGACTTGCTAATTACTAAGCAAATGTCGGTTTAGTGCCAAGTCAGTTCACATTACTTCCCCTTGCCAATGCAATAGTAAAATGACCAAAAAGGTTCGTTGAAGGCTGGTGCAGTGTTGCTCACTCATTAAAGCTCCAGTGAGCCTGTGCAGGGAGGTTATCTCAGTCCACTGCAGCATTTAGCATGATGCCGATGATAGCGTCTGCTTTGGACTTGTTAGGAAGCCAGTAAAGTTCAGGAAAATACTATGAGGTTATCCTGATGTGCATTACAATAATAAATACTGGTAACTGTGGCATATCTTCTGCCACCTATACATAAAGGTTTCACAGATTAAATGTTTTTCTATGGCATAAACATGGCAACTTAAAGCTGCCAATATTTAAGATATTTGTAATTGTTAAAAAAAGATCAGATGTGTTTTTTTTCTTTCAATATTTTATGTTCATTGCACTCAAGCTCATTTTCTACCACTAAGGACATAAATCCTTAAAAACCAGGCTCTGCATATTAACGTTCATTAACAAATGTTCCAACCACTACACATCCGTTTGTTAGATTGATTCAAAATAAACAACTGTGATCATGTTCATCATGTTTTTGGTTCTGATCTTTACAGTTTGAGATGAATTTATTGACCAAAGACAATATCACTTCATTTTTTCACATTTTCATAGAGAAATGCTTTGAGTAAATTGACCAGGTCTTTGCTACACTGATAGTAAAGACCTCTGCCAAGGAGGTTACGTTTGTTCACCTCTGTCCGTTTGGTTTGTATGTTTGTGTATTTATAAGCAAGATAACACAAAAATACACAATGGATTACGTAACTTGGTGGAAGGATGTGATATGGGTCCGGGTAGAAACCACGGACAGGGGACGGATCCATAATTTTCCTGATTTTTCCAAGGAACAACTCATGACTCTTGATTGTGTGTGTAATTTGGTGCCGAGACTCGGTGGAAGTATCTTCTCTTCTGAGTTTCATTCTCTTTTACATCATAATTCACTTTTATACTTTTCTGCGTGGTCGAAACAGTCTTTTTGCTTTGACCGACAATATTGATGTGAATCTCAGGTGATAAAGAGTTTTTCCTTAAAGCAACGTAAAAGCAGAAAACAACTGCAACAGATGCACAACACTGTTAACATTATTTAACAGACGTTCACGAGAGCTTTCTAACATGACTGAGATGGTAAACTCTTCTTTTAATCAAAGTGTGCTCCACCAGTGTTTGGTATCATAAATAGATAAGTTATACGATGATTAATATGCGCTTGAGCTTATTTTAACATTATGTGGGAGTCTGTCAAGTTGGACAGTTGAATAAAGCTTCATTGTGATGAAGGACGGTGATTCAGAGAGGAAACTTGTTCAGTTCAATGTTCAACGCGGGGAAAAAAATGCACACGTGTGAAAAGCTGCAAACTTTCTGTCATAGCTTTTTGCCAGTGACCCAAGAATGAAGGAACGGCGAGACGAGACAAATCAAGGGACACACTGCACCTCTGGCTGCCGTAAGAAGGACGGGATGTTTTGGACTTTCAAGAAGCGCGAAGCATGATAACTCCTGCCATCTGTTTTTTATCTCTCCAAACAAATATGACGAGAGCTGCACGTAAAGAAACTGCAGCTTCCTCAAACAGACTTTAACCCTCGACGTCGACAAATATGCAACATGTCAAAATCAGCCACCGGAGAGAGGCCGTGGTCTAGTGGCAGAAAAGGTCTCTGGTTCGTCTCTGGTTCGACTCCACGGAGAGACAACAAAAGACGAACCTGGATTGATCTGTCCAAAAATCCAAGATTCTCCCTGCCCTGTCTAGTGCCCCTGAGCAAGGCACCTTACTCGCCAAACATCTGCTCCCTGAGCGCCGTACATGGTCGCTCACTGCTCTGTGTGTCCTGCACCAGATGGGTCAAAAGCAGAGGTCAAATTTCCCTACCTGCATGAGTGTGTTGTGCATGTGTTTGGGACAAATAAATGTATCTTAATCATCTTAATCGTCTGTCATATGCATTAAAGAGTCATCAATGCTTTTATTTGTCTGGTATATTACTATGACCCTTTATTTACCATCAAGCAGCCGCTCAGTGCTGCAGCAGGACTTTGAATCAGCTCACAGAGACAGAACCACATTACTCTTATTCTGGCGTCCATACAATGGCAGCCTGTCAGGTTCATGATTGATGAAGTTTGATTGATAACTTAGCGTGTTTGCCGAGGCCTCGCTCCGAGCGATATTCTGGAACCTTTAACCATCTATGAGCCATTGTTCAGCCTCAGAGCCCCGAGGCTCCACTGATGCCGACTTTGTTTCACCGGCTGAAACATTGTTCTCCTTCAAATCACCTGGTGAGACACCGTTCTGCTTTTGTGTCTCTGATATAATATTTCTTGTTTGAGTCGTGTTCTTTTACCATCTTGTTAAGTTCTTTTTTCCCCAAGACATTATTTTTTATCCAAAATATTAATCTGACATTGGTTGATAGGCAGGATTCTTCCTTGTGACGTCACCAGTATGTTATCGAAACAAAACAATGCTCAAATCTCTCAAATCTCTCAAATCTCAAAGCAAAAAGACTCTCTGGTCAAATTAAAGTCTTCACCTCACCTCACCCCAATTCCTCATTTCTGTTCACTTCACTTCTTGTTGATGACCTGCAGCCTAACATGTCCCACCTGAGAGGAACCTGCTCAGGCCCGTAAGCCACACCCGTCAGGTTCACTCCTGTATTTAGTGTTCTCTTGTGGTCCTCAGCAGTTTGTTATTTTGCTGACATGTTCCAGCATTCCCGTGGTTTGTCTTAACTTTTGTGTGTTTGAATAAATCCCATTAATGCCTGTCTCTGAACCTTACAGCTACCTAAGGATCCACGCTCATCTCCAGAACCTTCAGAAGAGGCAGCCGCACGTGAACCACACCAGAGACGAACAGGGCTAAAGGCCGGCGCATGGTTCTGCAAATGCAGCTGCGGCTTTTCACGCAGTTGTGTCGATGGACTCGTTTTAATGTGTGGTTCTCCAAGGGTTGCGCCTGCTGCAAAGCAATTCACCACCAGAACACTAGGCGGAGTAACGTTTTTTTGACTTCAGAAAACACCTTCTTTGTTTACATCGCCACTGCTGCTCCTTATAGCCTTTTTCCGGCAGACATATTTGTCCCTGATCTTCCTCCACAGCTTCATACACTCGTTGACCTTCAAAGAAGGGATACGCAAGCACGCAAGGGTCACGCAAGGGGCTCTTGCGGGTCTCTCAAAATGCAGAAGCATGGGCCGGCAGTGAGGAGTTGCACACATTCAACGTGATCAAAGATACACAAAGTTGAGGACGAGCTGAAAGGACGATCCAGGTGAAAGGAGTCGGACAAAGAGGGCGACGACAAACGTGGGAGGAGGGCAGCACCTCTGCAACATCTGTAGAAGCTGGAGTAGTATGAAGCAGATCATCTGGAAACTACACTGACACAATCCATGAATATTATTTGTATAAGGCCAAATCATTACAAACCCCCATAGATTTCCATAAAGACTCAAACGCACCAGAGGTCCTGCGACTCCTCCAGAGGCTCATGAAGGTGGACACAGTGAGATCCCCTGCTCGTTTTAATACACTCCTGGGGTTTCTGCCACAAACAAAATAATGTGCGTTGATAAATTACCCTGATGGCTACAGCAGCTATTGTTCTAATTGTTCTCAGTTTCATCCAGTTGCAGCAACACAATAGCCTGATATCATTTTTATTAATATTTTTATTACAAACACACAGCAGCCTTCGCTCCACAGAGATTTGAAATGCAGGTTTTTCAAATGAATGGCTGTCAGTGATTCACCGGATTCTTGTGTTTTGCGGCCGCGGTGAATGCGACAAAAGATGTAACTAACAAACTGTTTAAAATGGACCATTAACAAAACCTGATGAAGCTTTGTTCGAGAACAAGCAGCAACTTACGAAGGGGAAAATTAAACACGGGTAATTATCATTACCCATCTCCGAGTACACTCACACTGTAAAGCCACGGAGAAGCAAATAGAAGATGACTCACAGCAGATGTCCTTATCCTGTGTGTAATCATAGTTCTGCCTCTCAGCCGAGCTCCTGCAAACATTAGGTGGGTTTTTCTGAAGGCAACATAATATTTAAGGTGCCCTTTAGGATGCGGTTTGATGAAACTGTATCATTACAGCGCTAATAGTTGAACAACATCAACATTTTTTGCAAACGGTAGATACAATAAACTTGATTATAGGCAATTGCAGATGATGTAAAGTGCTGAGTGGAGATAAAGGGGGCAATAAGAGGGATATTACATCGCTGATTCAGCCGCAGATCCGAGGCCTCGCTCATTTGCTTAATAACTACAAACTGTTTTATTTGACAGATGATCTATGTTAGTTTTTTTTCCCAGCTCATGTTACACATTAGGCAGAAGTCAGAGGGAAACAGACTCGCCTGCTCTGACAGTCAGAGCCTGATTTAGCCTGCACATGCAGAGGTTTTAATTGTGTCCGCTGAGTGTTTCACACAAAGACGAATGTCATCCTCGCCGGCTGGGACAGATTCATAGATCAGCGGTCGGGTTTTAAAAATGGACAATTGTCTGGAGTTAATCCCCTGAAGGGATTTGGGGTTCTTGCTGTGTTGTAACATGTTCCCTTATGTCACTTTGAAAACTCTGAAGCTCCAGGTTTCACAGGATTGTTTTCCCTTTGTTTGTACTGTCTTACTTTTCTGTCAGCTTTTAATTTCTTCAAGTAATCATTAAATAGCACACGGGTCCTATCTTGTTTGTGAACTCCTAATATTCTAATACCACAGAAATTTAAGAAGAAAACAATGGTAGAAATTTTGTGTTTGTGTAAAATCATTAGCAAACAATAAATATTTCTCCCTCTTATTAAAATTAAGTTACTTCCTATCTTCAAGAAGTATTTTTGCCAAAGCACTCTGCTGCAAAGCTTCTTATTACACTCAGAGTCTTGCAGTATTTCTCTGACAAATAAATAATTAACGTCACCGCAACCTTATAAAACATTCTCATTAATATATACATTTTCTGAGTTGTTTTAAACTGTATTTAAAGTGCCAGTATTGAATACATGAGCACGTCCACATTCCGAACCCCCCACCAACAACAGTCAAGAGGTCGAGATAGACATCCACAAGCGTTTGAGAGAATCATTATCATTTACCCTTTCTCCATCTATTCCCATACCGGAGGGAGAGGGGAAAGAAAAAAGAGGCTTGAACTCTTTCAAACCCGCCTGACATTTTTCACTGACGGAGACCTTTGATTTCTAATTGTGATATAGATCATAAATGCTGTGCAGTGCACCCACGGGTGTGTTTTGTGTAGCGGCGTAGCTCTTAAAGTGTAAGATGATTTCTTTTCTTCAGTAATGTCCGATACGAGGGCTCTGGGGGATTCGGATGATAGAAATCAGTGACATTTGGAGTCTCCGCAACGACTAAAAGGTGAGCGGGGGATGAAATATGCAACAGGAAGAGATGAAGGGAGGGAGAGAGGGAGGGAGAGAGGGAGGGAGAGAGGGAGAGCACTGTTACACATGGCTGCCACCTCCAAGGCTGACCACTCATTAGGTTTCATCTAATGATGGAGCTGTGCTGCTGCTCTCCTGCAGAAGGGCAGCATGGTCTGTACATTACTTTTCCAATGTGCCGGATCTTCCACACACGCTGATGTTTCATGTGTTGTTAATGACGTGCCGTGTTAATATCAATGTATATACTGATATGACATCGAGGCAGCACCTCACTCGCTTTCTCACTAATTCATCATAGAGAACATGGCTGCAGCTATCAGGAGGGATTCTGCATCGGTACTGACAGATATAGTGTTCCGTAACAGAAATTTCCATATATTTTAAAGGCAAAATATTGCATTGATGTTGTGTTATTTTTATTTTCTGCATTTGCACAAAGACAAAAATTGCAGACATGCTTTACATTACTGTTTTTTTTTCAGTAAGGCAATTGTAGACAACCGTGGTATCATGCAGATGACATGTCTTTAAGTACATATCGTTTTCTCTGTAGCCAATAGGAAGTGAGCCCCAAATAAGAGAATTGGTGTTAAAGGGTCTTTCTGATTATGCTAATCCAGGTTTAATTGCACCTCAGATGCACGGATGCAGAACAGCGATCTGCTACTTAAGACCTGAGACCTGAGATGTTCGGTTTTACAGCAGGTTTAAAAATAATGCAACCCTTGAATTATTCTCCTGGAAGCTTTGTGTTTTTAGAAAAATAAAAACAACAAGGACCGAACCTGAGCTTACTGTGTTGATATCAGTCCAATTAACCAATGAGCAGTTATCAGTGTAGAACCACCCTTAGACATGCACTGAAAGTCCAGACCATCTCAAGCCAGCCCCATCACGATGAGGAAGAGGAGGTGTACATGTGGAAGGCACTGATGAAGATGGAAAGACGATGGGATTTGGGAGCAATAATACTGCATCAGATATTATATGTGGTGTCCTGCCTCCTGCTGCTCTACTCAGGCACCGTCCCTGAGCCCGACTCTTTCAGAAAGGTTCCTGTTGTTAGAACATCTTCATACGTGAAACACAAACCCTGGAAAAAATGGGTGTGCACATTTTCCTGACTTTGAAAAAGTCTCATGTGGATTCTGTTTGACTGCATGGTGTTAGGATTTCTGAGATTGTTCCTTTTGAGCTCTCTCTCTCGGAGTTCTGTTCATCGTTTCTTATATTTCATAAATGCTACTTAACAGAATCCCACACAGCAACACCTCCATAGCAGCGTTTGCAGCATAATTAAAATGCTTTTCCAGTCCTTTTTTTTTTTTCCATTGTTTGTCGTTTATCCTGTGGATTTATTGTGCGTCTTTTCACACCATGTGTGCCAAATAATGTCCAGCTTTCAAAAGCTGAATAACTCAAGAGATATTCAAGCTGAGAGACTTCACCAGTTTGGACGTACAAGAGACACCTGGGGTAGTGATAAAGTCAGACAAGGAAATGCTCTTCAGCTATTAGTCGCCTGCTGGCTGTTGGGTATAAATCCACCTTTGCACTGCAGGCTCAGGTGCGACGCTTTGACTTTAAACATTCATGTCTCAAACTGAAACCTGCAGCCTGGTGTGTTCTGTGTGAGAGTCAAGCCCTGGCATCAGAGCTGACTCTGTGCTGTGGCAACGAATTCACGCCATTGCACTTATAGCTGGGAAACTGAGGATTCTCTCGAACCTTCCCCACGTGCTACGAGACGTGTTGTTTGTGGCGTTAATCTCCCGAAACATCAAACTGCCATGTTTTCCATGTTTATTGCATTCTCAGGTGATATTATAAAAACAGGATTAAATGTCATGATTGACAGTTGAGAATAACTTGAAAATGCCCCCCTCCCCCCCCTTCATTTCTGGGTGAACCATCCCTTTAAGCTTCCATCATCGGTCTTGACATCCGAGAAGAGGAATACGTACCACTCCAAAACGCTGTTACTCAGCTAAATGTACATGGCGTTTCTTTAATTTCTGAACCTCTCTTGTCCTCTGAGTGATGAGAGGCATTCAGAAGGAGCCCTTGGATTGATAGGGAACACATTCAGTAGGTTAACAGCCTTGCAGAACGCAGAGAGATTTGGCTGCTTCAGCGACGGAGGTGACAAAGAGATTAGATGCACGAGAGACGATGCTGACTCACTGTGCTACAAGTGTCAAGTCCCGGCCTCAATGAAGCCTTGGATTGCCCGTGATACTGGAAAGTACGCACGGGCATCCGATGGCTGCAACCACTGTGTCAGCGTCTGGCAAGAGGAGAAGAAAGAACTGAGGAGGAGGAGGAGGAGGAGGAGGAGGAGGAGGAGGAGGGGTTGATGGAGTTATGACTCTGCACTGACGTGGGTAAGAAGTTACCTTGTGTTTCTATTGTGACCATAATAACAGCTCTGGTGAAGGTGACGTTGGCTTATTGTCATCCATCATATAGAATTAGATCTTGACATGACATAGTTTGTATAGTTTGCTTCATTTCTGTGCAACAAAACACACAAACCTCTCCAAATGTCAGACACTAACAGGTTCTGGAACAGTCTGTACCTCTGCACACAGATCGTACGATGATGTCAGCGTTATTCTTACATCAAGCTGTTCATGAATATATGTGTGAATGCTAATGTATTGAAATGGGGTTCAAAGGGTTCGATGAATAATTACGTACTGAGAACTGTGTGAAATCATAAAAACAGACCCCGCCGCACCTTATAACCAATTTTTCATACTCGGGACAGTGGCAACACTTGAATCTTTACAAATCATATGTGGTTTATATTGGTATTGATTGTATGGTGGTAAACCAAGTAATTACTTATTGCGGTTTAACACATTTTTTAATGATGTTTGTCCATGATTACAAATCATGTTATCTGCAGTAGGTCGATTCCTAGAGCATCGTATTTAATGGACGTGTATGTAGAGGAGATATTTCTGTACTTGCACTAACTATGTCATTATCCAGAGAGTTATGATAAAGTGCACTTTACTGCAAAATTAAATAAGAGTGCCATCCAATCATTTTTAAACCATACTACTGTCAACATTAGCTTGTGAGTGGCAGTGACATTTCTTTTTGTCCAGTCTTGAATATTCCAATAACTGTTCGTTCAGTTACCATTAAAATGCATACATTCATGTTTGTAAACACATCAAAGTTCTCTGGATGAAGTACATTTTGATTGACAAATGAAATACCTGTAAAACTAAATAATTTCCAAGAATTGAGTTCATCTGAACCACCAGAATAAGGCCAACGTGTTTGATAATTGATGATGTCATCCTAAAATAGAAGAAATGCATTCAAAACTAGCAGGAAGAGGAATGTGTCCATTTGAGTTGTAATAATAATTAGTAATTTGCAAATGCTTACAACAATCAGTGTAATATGTTGTTTGTGTAATTGCACACACATTCAATTCCTGTAGTGATGCTCTAGTCGGCCAAGTTGCTTTTTAGAATGTGTCTTGTGTTCTAGAAAGACAGAACTTGACCGACTAGCAGCTGATTGATGTTCACAACAGAGCACAGTTCATATCACAGCTTTAACGAGGCAGGAGAACATGTTAGCTTTCACCTCAACCCTCTGAGGACCGTGCTGATCGGAAAACCTGATCCCGAAAGAGAAATGCAGTTGATTTATTCCTCAGTTAGTTTATAATTCTGCCGGCCGTCACAACAACTCGTCAGAGCCAAGATGTCGACAGTAAAACATTTCTGATGACGAAGATTCTTCTGTTCTCACCCTGTGAATGTGTCGACTGCAGTCGCACTTTACAATACAACGGGCAAGATGCAAACAGTACTCTCATATAAACATTGTGTTAGTAATGCAGTTTTGACTGATTTATTTATTTTTTTTTTATAAAGAAAGACGAGTTAACAGTAACCACCCACAACACATAACCTGCTAAATACCCAGCTCAGGTCTGTGGGCGCTGAAGTGACCCTGAGGAAGACAACACTTTTCTTTTCTGCATTTTTTTTTTTTTTCTGTAACCAAACCTCCCAAAAGGAAATGTAATAAAGTACCCTGAAATAAAATACACCACTAACGGCCCAGGGAAGAACACAATCATGTAGGATGTTCGATTCTATTCATTCTCACCGTGTTAAGAGATTTGTTTTTTATTTGTTCTCTCCATTCAGCTAAAAAACAGACTTTTGACTTTGTCTGTCTCTGAGTCGGGAGTCGACGGAGACCCCTGTTGTAACTGAGCATGTCAGAACAGATCCAGTGTGGTGGTGGCTGGGTGGTAGTGACATCCACCCCGGTGCACCTCCGCAAATCCACAGCTTTTCTCTGAGACAGGCTGAGTGTGTGTGTGGAGGTTGGCAGTCTGCCCTTGGCTGATGAGGTGTCATCATGAGGTTTTGTGTATATGTGTGTGTGTGTGTGTTTGTGCACCTGGATTTGTGCATGTGGGCATGTGCAGCACCTCGTTACAGCACATTTGACTAAGGATAAGGGATTGTGTTGCCTTTAATTAGATCATAATGATAATGGCCATCTTTTATTCTTCTTCTAAAAGACTCAGACTAAAGGAGTAAAAAGACAAATAAACAGACAGAAAATCCATGTTTAAAACGGGTCATTACATTTAGTCTTTATAATATTTAATCATAATAAAAACAAAGGTTTGCTGAACCAAAGCTGTTTGTGCAGATATTTAGGAAACTGTGAGTAAACACATCACATTATATTGAACTGTAGCCAACCGTTGGTTCTGTAATTTAACCCCGGGGAATTTATGGAGGTTTTAATCTAAAAGGATCAAAGTGCATTCACTTTATGTATATTCAGGTACCAGCTTTAACCACTAAGAGGCCGAAACTCTACTCAGATGACCGACCAATCAGCTTGCACCTCAGTTAAGAAGCAATTAGTTAAACTATCTTAAATATCAGTTTGGAGCTGGGTCGGTCACTTAGCAGTAAAACATGTTTCACTGGGACATGCAGTAAAACATGTCCCAGTGACCTATGTAAAACATAGGTCACTGGGACACTACAACGGCCATAACTTGTAATAAAGTTCACTATATGTTTTATTAAATTTCTTCACCCATGTATTACATGACTCTGCACAAACAAACTGGTCAATGCATGAGACCTAACGTGCTATGTTTAGTTTCTTAAACAACCCTTGTCCCAGTCTGAACCAGCCTGGCGTGAGCCAGCAGCGTGGAGACTCATCAACCAGCAGCAGATTTGTGTGAGATCTTTGTGATAGTGCAGAAAAGAAGAGGTCACACAGGACAGAACAAACATTGTGCTGAAAGAGCTTCTAATCTTTGCTGAAAGCATTCGTTGTAATTCAGCAGGAGAGGAAAAATAAAACAAGCTCCATGATACTTGTCCACCATCTGCTCGTTTGACCAGTGAATCACAGTCTACGCAGGTTGTGTGCGTATGTTTTTCTTTGCCCCTGGTTTCACTGCTCAGGAGAAATATTTACATGCACTTGTGTAACCGCAGAGGTTGATGCGTGTGAATGGATGGATTTCTGAGAAGCACTCTGCGTTCTCAAGGTGATCCATCACGCTCCTTATCCTACTACGTCAAATCTGCTGAACTCGCTGTGTGCTCTTCAAAGCTTTTTCAAACGCAGCTGAAGGTTTTTCATATTACGCACTCCGAAGACTCAGGCGGAATAAATGAGGAAGTTACATTTTTTATTTTTCATTCAAATGCATGTATTCAATCTGTAAGTTTTTTTGGGGAGGACTGCATTACTTTGGAAAGCTATTAAAATGTTCTCCAGTGTTTGATTTTCACCATAAATCAAGACGTACACACAGTCATTTTTATATAAATCACACAACAGCAATATGTTTATAATAGGAACTGTCCCACAGTTTGTAAGTTGCAACAACAATGTGGAAGATTAGAAAACTAGATCGTAAATCACATTAGCAGGCATCTCCTTCACTTTATTGATGATAATAACAATGATCACATAATAAACTTCATTTATACATGATATTTCATTCATGAAAAATATAAAATTAATTATTTTACCTTAAAATTAACCTGCATTGATGAAATACTGCAGAAAACATAGAAATAAAAATATCAATCTGTATTAAGTTAACCATGAGATTGATTTCACAATGAAACACACTATAGACAATTGTTGTTAATACTTTACACTCTTGACACGTGTTTCATACTTTGCACATAATTTCCCAGAAAGAATATTGGGTCAAAGTGCACATGTCATTTCTTTATCGCCGCCCTCAGACGGCTCAGAGTTCTGGGCTCTGGAACAGATCAAACACAATCAATGTCTCTTCTGCAGGGAGTGAGGGGGTGCAAGGTCAGTCAACAAAGTAAACATCCCCTGTTCTCCCTCCAACGGCTGTTAGAGCCCATTATGTGTGGAAACTCCCTTTGGATGTGTCCTGCTGTCCAAGCCTGTGTGCCCCCTGGCCCTCATCTGAGAGAGGGACGTGACCTTCAGGCTGAGGATGGAGCTCTGAGGCGGGCGGAGGCCGGAGCCGCCCGCGTTTTTTATATTCAACACAGTGATGCAGCAGCAAATATATATATGTATCATTCTGACACATTCAGTTAGAATAAATTAGATGTTGATTTTTATTTGTGCATTAATGTGCACACAAACACACACAGACACACACACACACACACACATACGCATACTCACATTTTCTCACCTCTCATTAGGAGATGTGCCTGTGAAAGTAATTCGATTCCGTGGTTATGACTGAGGTTTGTCCACGTGGTGTTTCCAGTAGATGAAGTCAATAATGTGAGTAATGTTGACACTGCTCAAATGAACAAAGGGGCTGACCAGTTAAAACGAAACGTCCCTGAGAGTTATAATGAATTCCAGTAACGACCAGGAGCTGCTGCAATAAGTCAGTAAATAAAGCATTGAAGTTTGCAAACTAATCGCAGCGTAACTCCAATCTTCACCAGGAGTTTGGAAATCCTGCTTGGTTCTGTTGGATACGACTGACAGGAGCCAACCAGAAAGTGAGTGAAATGTAAGATCTATGTCAAGTAGGACAAATCTGAAGGAGTCCCGGACTTATAAATAATTATCTGTATCGATCAGAAAGAGCTTCGACACACAGGGACATCACCAACTATGCATGCGGCGGAAATGGTGTTGAATGATTTACATAACTTTGACCTACCCAAATTTATTGAGGAATATTTAAGATTGATTATGACTTTTTAAGGCCTCAAAATTCAGATAATTCATACTAAATCTTTTAAACTCACCATGGAAACCCTGATGACACACAGCCCTCATTGTGTGTTCAGAGCATCTTTGTTTTCCTTTCAGTGCACTTCAATTTAAAAATAAAATATGAAACAGAAATAGGTAAAAGGTCGGTTGATTGTCGTATTGTTAAAATACTGGCAACATGACGCACAACAGTCACACACATTTGTTTTAATGCAGTGCTCTCTCTTTACATGAGGGTAAAGAAAAAAATCCCATAACTTCTCTGATGGTTTTCTCTGTTGACAGATTTTGTCTCTCACTGTGTGTCTGTGTCACATGCACAGCTCAGGATTTGCCTTCAGGAGAGTATTAATCATTTTGTCGAGGAGGAGGAGGAGGAGGAGGAAGGTGTCACTTTTTTTAAACGATATAAAGCTTCATCACTGAGTCATATGCACAGTTTCCCCAGCTGTAAGTTTCTTTGTGAGTGAGTTGCTGTCCAACATGTTGTGTATGTCACGCACAGCCCTGTAACCACAGCGGGTTGTATTTGTACACAAAGTGCATCTTTTGCCGACTCCACTGAAGCGGCTTACTTTATGTTTTCCCGAGCTTGGCGGATAAAATAATTCAGAATTTGACGTGGGAGAAACGGGGGGGGGGGGGGACACATCCCGGGAAGCGAGATGTCCTCCAGAGGGTTGACAGACCGAGCAGTCAACCATCCAAATCATTCAGGGTGATGGACATCTAATTTTCTGTTTTTACATCTTAATGATTAATCCCCCAGCAGCGTATATTTATATTTTTAACAGCCGTGGAGCATTCATGCTGATGTTGATAGTCTGACTAACAGTGGCACTTATTCAAATTAGCCTTGATGTCCCATTTCAGCAACCGGCGTCAAAAAATAGATGCTGGTGGACGCTGCAGTGGCTGGTGTGCTACAAGAGCTACTGGGAAGAGTAATGTTTGCTCTCGGACCAAAGTCACTGCTGGGTATTTTTATTGGCAGAGGAACGAGCATGAAGGCAATTATACGGCGCCACGGGGTGAACACTTGGTGTGACCCTGGCTCACATCTGAACAGGGTGTTTGTTTCCATTAAACTCTCCTTCTCCTTTAACTTCAGAATATTCCTGGCTGACACTCGGAGGATTGTTTTAAAACAAAGTATTGACTCAGATGTCGGAGGCTGAGAAAACATCAGAAGGACTTTCTGTGTATGCTGAAGCCTCTTTGAGGGAATTGCTTTTCTACACATTTCTGTAATGTTTGTCGTTATTATCCTCATTCAGTAAACAATAATAATGATAATATGGTTTCTCTCTCGGACCATGGCCCATCCTGCCACTGAGTTTTAGGGAAATCTTTCAGCAAACTTTTGCCCGATCCTGCTGACAACTAAAGAAATGAGCAAACTCTCTAACAGACAAACACTCAAATGGATTGAAAACACAACACCCCTGTTCAAGGCGACATTTGCTTTTGTAGTTTTTCATCTAAAGTAACATTAAAGTCTAGTGAAAGTATTGTCAGTCAGGGATATGTGTGTGCCCGATTCCCTGTTTTCATCAAACTTCAGAGCTTTGCCACATTTGATTTCCATCAAAATGACACGTTGCAAAGGTCACGACGGGAGGAGGTGACTTTCACCTGAGTTTGACACAACAGCCGTCCTGAGCAGCTGCAGTCGCTCGTCCCTGTGTCACCCACTGTTTTTCGGTGACTGTGTGGACTTGTGTTAAATAATGAAAGTCATAGGCGCCCGGCAAGGCATGGTTTCGTTCTCTTTCAGAAATAGAACAAAGGAGAAATGTCGTGTTTGTATTACTGATCCAAAGTTTGGGAAAGTTGCCACGGAGCCTTGAAGCAGCTGGAAACAAGAATGGACACCGACTGTGTACAACTGTACTGATCTTAAAACACCAGATCTTAAAACACTAGATCTTAAAACACTAGATCTTAAAACACTAGATCTTTAAACACTAGATCTTAAAACACTAGATCTTTAAACACTAGATCTTTAAACACTAGATCTTTAAACACTAGATCTTAAAACACTAGATCTTAAAACACTAGATCTTAAAACACTAGATCTTAAAACACTAGATCTTAAAACACTAGATCTTAATACACTAGATCTTAAAACACTAGATCTTAAAACACTAGATCTTAAAACACTAGATCTTAAAACACTAGATCTTAAAACACTAGATCTTAAAACACTGGAACTTAAAACACTAGATCTTTAAACACTAGATCTTATAACACTAGATCTTAAAACACTAGATCTTAAAACACCAGATCTTAAAACACTAGATCTTAAAACACTAGATCTTAAAACACTAGATCTTAAAACACTAGATCTTTAAACATTACATCTTAAAACACTAGATCTTAAATTACTAGATCTTAGTCCAGTTCTATGTGAATCCAACTGTCCATTAAACATCTCTGCAGTTTTTCATTGTCAGTTACTGCAATCCTGTTTATTCTTATGTGCTAACAAGTGCTAAATGTTTGTATATGAACATAATTTGACTTGAACTTATCACTCTCTTACCTAACAACATAAATGAACGTCACAGAAAGTCTTTGACAGGAACCCTCTGAAGCGTCTAAGTATGTCGGGTGTTTACTCTAATGGTTAAATTTGCACATTCAAGCCTCAGTGACGTTTCTGGAAGCTGGAATCAGCAGAGAGTTCAGGGCTCTTACTGATTCTCACAGCTGATGAAGACTCAAAGGGTCAGAGGTCAAACTTAAAAGTGCCTCTCTGTTCATCACTGAAATTGTGGTGTGTCTCGATGCCTTTGTGTTGCCAGAACAACAAAAAAGTAAACAAAAATTGTTCTCCCTGCTATGACTGCGATTTGCATTCGAAGAAGAATCTAGTATTTGGAGTTTTTATGAAAGCTGAACCCATGTGGACTTTATAACAAACCTATAAACAAACCACATATACCCACATTTGTACGTATATCGAACTTGAAGTGAGAAACACTATTTTTTGCAGTTCTGTGAAATGAAAGTATTCATATCCATTCACATTCCATGTGTCCGTGGCTTCTGTTTTCTGATGTAATTCCATGCTTGAGGGGGCTGGGACTAAATCGTTTGCCTTGGAAGAATAGATCCGTTTCATAATGTGACAACACATTGTACACAAACTTGTGTGTTTCACAGTAAAAATCAACAAGGTTTGGTCGAGCCAAATCTTTCAAGATATGGGTGTTTGGCGTCACGCTGATAAAGTCTTGGTTTACGTAAAGGAACCCTTGTGATCATGTTTTAAAATAAAACCTTGCTTATTATATTCCAGGTAGACCACTTCTATAACAATGCCTACAACTGTCATGATTATGATTCATGAATTCCTTCTTTTAAATGGCTGCACAGCCTTGAACGAACTAAATCCGAGCAGCAGTAACATTTCTATCAAAACACGTTTGGAATGAAATGTACTTGTGTTTCAGAGTGAGGGGTCGTGGACTCATGCATAACCTCATCGCTGCAGACGCGTTGTGTTGTTGCACGAGGAAGAACTTAATCACCCTCAACTGAACCGGATCAACTTAACGTGAATTACAGTGTCGACTAAACGCTGGAAATGGAAACAAACCGTCATGTCTTGGACTTTGTGACAAGATGTCAGCTGACTGGTAACCTCGTTCGCTCCCTTCTGCCGAGATCTGACATGTTTCACATCTCATTGGAGGCAGCGTGTATTGTGGCGATGATCTATGAGTCAGAGTGAGACACATGCTGCGCGGTGTCTTGCGAGGCGATTGAATCACACGGCAGACAGTGTTTTCAAACTCTGCTCACATTCCACTTTGATTACCCAGGCCAGTATATCACCGCTCAGTTATAGGATTAGCAGTAAAGTATTTAATTATAGATAATAAATACAAATAATCTTGATGACTGTGCACATTAAAACAAACAAAGATGGAGGAGAGTTAGAGGAGCACATTAAATATGATTAAAATATAAGTGCAATGAATTGAAATCATTTTAGAGGTGACGAACTATATAATCATCTATTTAAATGAGAAAAAAAACCGAATGGATAAATACAGCGTCTTGTAATTGTCAATTCTGAAGGCGAGTGGATACTTTGGCACTTTTGGCTGACAGTTCCCAATATTCAGTTAATGGACGCTCAGAAAACCAATCTGGATGTGAATGCAGGGAACATCACCGGTGTCACCGAGATGCCACACCATCCTCCGCCTCCCTGCTGATGAAAAACTCCACCAAGAAAAAAACAATATCTTGCAGCTCATTGCAGAGATGATAATTGTTGTTCCTACCAGAATGCACAGTGTGTGGGAGAGTGATTATCCAGCTCGGCTCGAGAGCCGGCACTAAGGGATGAAGGGGAATGATGCTTCCTGTTATTGTCTGCACTTGTTCGGGCTGAGTCAAACCATAAGGTTGTGTAGGTAACTGATCTAAATTGCTCGGTTCAAAGGCTTCATTTGTAACTGGGCCTTATAGCTTTTGTTGCTTAAAGCTATTGACTCAGCCCGAACAAGTGCAGACAATAACAGGAAGCATCATTTATCTGAGGAAGCCATTTAAAAAATAAACAACGGGAGTGAAATAATATCCAGGTGAAACGAATGGGAAGCTGATCACAATCATTCAAGGTCTTTTGTGCATTCCAATTTTAGTTCGATGATTAGCTCCAGTGAAACATGAAGCTCAGACAGTGGCTGTGTCTCTTCTGGCAAACGGTGGTTTCAGATAATGTTCAACACTGTGTCTGAGTGGAGTTTCTACCAGCTGCTCTCAAGTTCAACAATTCCCCAAACACCATTGTTGCAAGAAGGGACACACGTGTGTTGCATTTGTGTAAAGATAATTCTGAGAATGTTTTAAAATGGCTGTAATCACATGATTAGTAGTAAGTATCAAACACAAATTTACACTTGTGTGTTATAGGTCGACAAACTCTAGCCATCATCGTAAAAATGTATAGAGTGGAAGTTTGGTGGTGATGTATGATGTTTGTGATATGAGTTCTGGCTCTGACTTTGAAACGATGATGTAGACGGAGGAAGTGGTCGACCAATCAGAACAGAGACAGCCAGCTGGCCAATCAGAGTAGACTGGGGCCTTAAAGAGACAGGAGCTAGAACAGTATTTTCGACAGAGTTTGAGAAGATAGAGAAGCTGGGCAGTTGGTGGAAAGAGTATAAGAGCAGGTAATCCTTCTCAAGTAAGAACTCTAATTAAAATGATCAGCCTTAACACATTTAGATGTTTGCCTTCAGTAAACCAAACTCTGGCTGCTCCATGTACTTAACCGTGTGATTGTTGTAACTTCGACAACTAACACCCGTTAAGGCTACCACTGTATAGACCGGTAATCCAGGAGATTCACATTCTGCATGCATCTGCTTCATCTACACTATTTATATACTTGGCATTTTTGAAATCCTTTTAGGTGGTTAGCATGATGGATCCTCTGAAAGCATTTGGGATCTCCCACTATTCTTTCTCTTCCAACATCTGCTAAACCTTTACACGTACAATTTGCAGCTCAAGACGGAAAGTGAAGTATGCTGATCATGTTTTCCAAACCAGGGCCATAACCTTATTAACTTTGCTCTTTATTAGCTGGGATTTCAGTTATTATTTCCCTCCTCTGTCCGAGGGCTCTGTTTACCTTAAGTGCTTCCTTTTTACTTCTTGTATTGAATGGTCTTGGACTTGAGAAGCTGAATATCTTTGTTTCACTTCCTGAAAAAGATGCAAGCCTCTGGCATGCTTCCCGCCTCCTGCAGACGGGCTAAGGGATGCGGAGGGAGAGCCAGGTAAGGCTGGAGAGCCATCTGGAGGTCGGTTTTATGGTGTGAAGACTGCTGGACATTAATGACGCCACCGTCTGAAGCCGTAATGAGCCCCAAGTCCAAAATGCCTCTGGCCCTGTGTGTGTAAACAGTTGGAAAAACATGCCTTTTAGAGAAATCTTCACAGACAGAGAGAAAAGCAACTGTTTAGTATTAGAACTCTGTGTGAATGTTTTCCCAGACTAAACTTATGCTCTTCAGAAGTAAGCTGCTCATTAGCCCCGCACAGATGCATTATTCTGGACACACACAGTGCGGAGTCACACTGAGTCTCACTGCTGACTGGAGATGTGGGTTTTCTAACCAGCGAACTATTTAACAACCACGAGAGACAAAGACCCTCTTGTAAAGAGTTCAGCGGTACGCGTGACGGAGATCACTTCGTAGTAATTCTCACTCCAGCTCTCTTAAAGCTTTTAGTTTCTTCCCGAAGATGAACCATCCGATGTTAAAACTGTCCCACATTTTTAGTTTTAGAAAAGAAAAGAAACCATCTGTCTTTTAAGTGTATTAAAAAAGCCGCCACTGTTGCTATGCGACCACAGAAAAAGCCAGTTGAGGCGTGGCACCTTTTCTCCAGTTTGAGTGTTATATGTATTTTATTTTATTAACTTCCAGCACCCACTGCGTTTGAGGTTTGAAACATCAGCTCAGCATTGTTCGGAAGTCGCAAAAGAAAATTCCTTCCATTGAAAAGAAATGTATTAATGGAGAGAGAGAGGAAGATATGTTTTTTTTTCAAATGTGACAACAACAACAACAACAACAACAACAACAACATCTTTGTTTTGTTCAGAATACCTGCGGGGGCCACCAAGGACAAACACTAACACCAGCTTTATCAGTCATTCCTCTCAGAGCCTCACAAGTCACTCTCTAACCATCAGAGGAGAAGAAGCAGGTCGAAGTGAAAGTACCTTGAAACGTCCTGCTGGTGAGTCCCAGTACCTGGTGTCTTTCACCAGTAGTCCCGGCACAGCAAAGCCTCACAGCGCCAAACTGCTGTTTTTGCACAAAACAAATCGTCTGCTTTGGGTATTTGGGCTAAGGATGTTTACCCCACGAAATGATGATGCATGTAAAACTTTTTGATTCTCCACGGGGAGTCCTCCAAATTTGCGAAGCTTTGGTTTAAATGAGATTGTGTCATCGGCCAGAAAAGAAAGGTTTGCGGTTACTTGGTCATTTTTGGAGTCTAATCCCGTCCCTTTGTTGGAAAAACAGGAAACCCTTTTAGTTCCACCACTATACTGACTGTGAGCAGAAATGTCTCTAGTGGATTAGACTGGGGGGGGGGGGGGTAGCAAAGGGACAAGCCAATCACTCTGACTTTATCCCTTATTTCCATGACAATGAGAAACGCTTATTGTGTTGTGGTCGCAGTTCAAACGCATTTGACTTCACTTTATCCACTTGAACACAGTAAATAGAGAGCAGAGATTACATTTGGTTACTGTCATTCCGGGGAATATACCTTCAAAAGTTTAGCACTGTCAAGACACTAGTTCACCAAAGTTGCACTTTCCAAATTAATTTTCCATAATTGTTTTGAAACAATCAGATCTTTCACTGTAATACATGGTGTCACTGGGCATTTAAAATGTCTCACACCAATGAACAAAGACCTAGAGGTGATGTCCGAGTATAAAGGTCCCACAGCCGGAAGAGGGAACCTCGTGCACCCAAGGGTTCCTGCGTCATCAGCATCAGAAGCAAAGGTCACGCCTGCAATGAGAATAGTGTGGGATTGATGCTCTCTGACAAGTCACTTCCTCATCCCTCCACTCACTGTGCCTCAGAAGGAGCTGTGTCGCTTTCAGTCTGTGCTTCAATTTTGCAGCGACCCCTTTTCCCCAGAACCCCCACGACTCCCCCCACTGACAGGTGGGCCCACAGAGCTTTAAACTCGAAAAAGCGAGTGTGCTACCGTCTTCGGAGCATCACTTTGTTTTGCTGGAGCCCTGTCCTCCCCTCTCCCCTTGGCCAGACAGGACACTGAAGAGAGGATTCAGCTGTCAACCACCTCCCTTCGGGGTCGTCTCTCACTCCGACCATGCAGAGGTGAAGGCACTGGAGGAAGAAATAGCCTCTTGAAAAATCCCCATGTGGTTTCATCAACTCTACTTCCTGTTAGCCTGAGCAATTTAAATCTAAAGTCATCATCTGGTTTTTGGATTCTGTTCATACTTGGCATTAATTAGTCCTTTGTTAGGCCTGATCACAAGAGGGGGGGGGGGGGGGGGGGAACAACTGTTACATCAGCGTCTTAAGTGAGCCCTTAATCGGATCTCACCTCCCTGATCTACATGCAAATGAACACGTGGCCGACGTCACTGCTGTTTCCAAGGATTACTTAATTAATTTCTGTTGGTTATCAAAACCGGCAGATCGGGGGGGCCTCAGCCGAGCCGACGTCATTCAACGTGTTTTCATTCGCAACTGCTTAAAGAACATACGTGATCCGATGTCCAATACGTCCTCGATCCACATCTGCCGGATCATAACAAGGATTTGAATTAAATAAATAGAGCTCCATTGATAGAGAGCAGGTGCAGACTGTAGAGAAAAAAGTGTGTAATGGAATAAAGTTGAATCCACATATCTCCCAGTCTGCAGTGTGCGCGCTTACATTCTTCGACCTTTAACAACTCTGAATGAACGTCCTTGTGTTTGAATCACATTCATGACAAGACACGATTCATGGGAAGTAGTTTTTCTCCTTCATGCTCGGGCTGCCACATCGGTTTACTCTCCTGGGCCACAAGTAGGTGGCTGCACAGCCCAGCAGTGGGTGGTAATCACCCGCTTTCGCCCCTGAACAGATGCTGGGCCCTGGTACATCATTGTGTATTCGGGTTCCGATTAGGAGAGCATCACATCTGTTAGGTCTTCGTCTCTGGTTGCACTGAATCCCATCAGAGGAGCTGAACACGTATGTATGGAGATTTAAAGGGAATGCAACCATCTGATTGGGCAGAGAGATCCTTCCAAGGTTGCTGAGCAGATTGATTACTGGGATAAAAATGCAGATGCTCATAAAACTAGATAATGTTTATTGCCTCAATATTAGAGGTCAGAAAAAAGTCTAAATCTAATCTCCATTTTAATTTTCAACAAGTCCAAAATATTTTCAGTAACCACTTTATGTGAAAGACACTTTAGTAAGAGTTATTAAAATAAATATTCTTGTGAAATACATGTTTTTTATGATGCCTCCTTACTGTTGACAGCCAGTAGCTGGAGGTGTTATGTTTTCTGGTTCTCCGTCCATCCATCTTTGTGGACATGATATCTCTCTAACACCTTGAGGGAATTTCTCACTCTCAGACTTGGACGCTAAGACTGATTCAATATGGTGGTTCAAGGTCAAAGGTCAAGGTCACAGATGTTCCTGTGAATGTGATATATTTGGAACAGCCGTGTGGCACATTCAGTTGACCTCAACGATGATCTGATCAGAATTTGGAGTTCAAAGGTAAACGCTGCCACCTCACAAAAACCTTTTCTGCTTATTTTACCAACGCCTGGAAACAAATCCTTTCAAATGTGTCAATAATACACTCACAGATAAACTGATTAGGTTTCGCTGGTAAAACGTAAAATGTCAAGGTCAAGATTTCAAAGGTTAAAGGTCACCATGACCTCATATGAATCTGGGAAAAAATAAGTCTACAGACAGAAACTGCACAAGTTGGCAAACCCCAGCAATCACACGAGGGTATTTATAGTTAAGCCAAAAACAATACGATACAATTTGTACAATGAAAAGTGTGCTCTCACACACACTGGCAGTCGCACACATTGCACTGATCTTTCAATTAACCTGTCAATCAAATGTCGCTGTTGCCACGTCCAGGATTCATTTCTCCCATCAGTCCGAGGTGAAAGGTCTCATTCAGTCATTACTTCCTCAAAGTCCTTGATATGTGGAGGAATTTAAATCTAACAGGCTTAGTGAGAGTCACCGAGGAGCCGGCGCCCCGGACACTGACAGACAAACGCACACAATCCAAAAGCTCTTGCTGCTGAAACCGCAATTAATTGAGAATAATTATTGCTTTCACAGACTGAATTACAACAGAGAGCGGTTTCAGAGGGTTGTACACGACATGTCGAGAGATGACTTTTACATCCTTTGAATATTTCTGCTTTGTCCCTTCGGCAGATGCCATTAAACCTTTACCTAAATCCCAGTTATTTACTCCCATCCCCTGTAAATTACTTAGTTTCTCTGAACCTCTAAAGTAAGATGATAATTACATTAATTTAACTGTAATTCACCCCCATGGTGTAAATTTGAGAAAACAAGGAACACACTGTGTCCATTTTTCTGCGGAAAGGAAATGCCACAACAACTACTACATCCCTGGAAACATGCATGACAAATCCCGAGTGGCGGAAAACAGGGTAAAAAATTATATTTGCATATATTGTTGACATGTACGACAGCCCTTGTTGAAAGAGCTAATAAGTGACAGACATTGGACTCAGCATGTATTAGTAAACATCGAATGGAAATGGAAAAGCATGCTCTAAAGAACCGACATGTGTAGTATTCTCCAGACGCCCGCACGCTCTTGTCCACCTCAGGCCTCGTCGACGACTGGGCGCCTGCAGCTTGAAGACATAGATTACCCCCCCCCCCCCCCCCCCCAGCAGGTCGTTTGCTCTGCAGTGCCGGGCTGATGCACAGCTCCGTGCCCAGGTCGTCAGACGCCAATCCTGCATGACCACAACCCACAGAACCATTCAAACCAGTTCCAGTGTCTGCCTCCTCGACCTCGAACCAAACCTGTACCGAACCAGCTCCACAACAGATCTCTCCCATGAACTGTGTTGAGTCAAGTTTTGTTACTAAATCCAAAATAAAATCAGTTGCATTAAGATGCCACAACTTGCCCACATCTCCAGCCCACTTCTACTGCTCCGAGGTTATTTCATCAATATCTAATCAGCACATATAAATAAAAAGTTTACAATCACCCGGACTTCTGCCCATCATTTTTATTTACTGGAACCTGACACAATGTTTTGAATAACTTATAAAGCTAATAAGAACATAGGAAGCGGAAATATTTTAAGAATTGAAAGAAATCAAGGTTGTTTTTATTCTTCAGTGATTCGTGTATTTATTTTAAAAGCCTCATAAGTTGAAATGAGATAAAGCAACGATTTGGCAGCACAACAAAATGCCATCCATTGCCATCCAGGGGTGTCAATAGTCCGAACGCCTCCTTTAGTAGATTTTCCATCAAAAAGCTGCAGGACAAAATCTTTGTTGTGCACCAAAGAAAAGTTGAACTCTTGGCACGACCTCAATTAAGATGAAGATCTCCAAGAAGTGAGGAAAGTCAGACCTCTAAACTCTATGCAAATTTTACTTATTAAGGATATCTGTGATCTCCAGTGTAAAACAGATAAACTACGAATGTATGTTGACAAGGACAAAGAATGAAACTCATTTTAAAAACCACTTTACTGCTTTATATTTATATGATGTATTTATTTATATAGATATATATCATTTGCACTCGTACTGCTTGAAGGCAGTATCTTAGCAGCTCCTAGGTCAGTGCTCTTCTGGAGCTTCTTTTCTGCTGAATCCTCCTCCACAGCCCTGCGTGCTAAGATCCCCACTGGCACCACTGTTGCCTTCACTTTCCACGTCTTCTCTTACTCCTGCTCCTGGTCCTCGTATTCCTGATGTTGCTGTCGCTTGGTATCGCTCCTTCCATCACTACTACCTTCTTCTGCTGTTTGTTGACCATCACATTGTCCAGGTCGGTTAACCTTCAACCTTCTTGTTATCTGTCGACGAGACTTGACGTGCAGGGGCTTGTCCTTCCATGGTGGCTCCTCCTCTTCATCGTTGGGGATCATCTATCTGATGTAGACCCAGAACTCATATTAATGTACAGTCTCAGGGTGCTGGATCTTTTCTTGTCGTGGTATCAGTGACCTGTATCTCTCCTTTTAGTTGGGCTCTACATATCTGGTAGAACTGCTAAAAAAGGAGTAGCAAGCTAAGGATGTACAAGTACAGTTAAACTTGGACTCCTTCAAGTTGTCCTATGGCAAGAAGCAAAAGTAAAAAAAAAACTAAACAGTCTCTTATCAGCATTCAGATCCCCCTCCCATGTACAACAGAGACTGAAGGTCCTGTGTCATCGCTCACATGCAGCTAAGTCAAATGTTCAGTCTGCTGCTAATCCAAGCTGTTAGCGTCCAGTGACTAAACTACACGCAGGCGCTGCACATGAGGTGTAGCAGCTCAGCAGCCTTTCATTACTCCACTATGTGTTTTTAGTCGAAGAGGACTGTGGACCCGGGGAATCAGTGAGCGTCAGGATAAATGATCCTCTGGGGAACATGACAGTCAGGCACCAGCTTTTTGATCAGACACTGTAGATAGCTGGAGAAATAGATAATTAATGAAACTCATCAAAAGATTCCTCGTTAAAGGCCGCCTGACATTATTTGCTCTGAAACAACATTGAATTTCTATAGAGCTAAGAAGGATCAGACGTCCTGCCTCCTGTCAAACACTGTACGATAAAGTGACACGTTTTTTGTGCACATAACGTTTTACAATAATTATAATTGCGACTTGTTTTGAATAGCGATCCTTGGCGAGGCTTTGCATATGCATTCATGGATGCAGAGTGGGCGTCCTTGTTGTAAGAGGATGGAATAAGCAACCCCCTCTGCAGACTGCTTGTTTAATTATCTCATCTGCCAGAGAGAATGTGTCAGTCAGTGCTGGTCAAACAAAAGCTGCGTTCTCACCCAGGTGAAAGGACATGAAGTAGTGAAAGAGGAATATTATGTTGATGTGTGTAAGTTCTGAGAAATGGGGGCTGAGGTTTTTCTTGCTTCAGCTCCGTGCTCTTGAGCAAACGAGGGACAGGTACCTTTTATCACACAATGGCTGCAAGGTTAGAATGTTTCTAAGCTACTTGTCGCATCTGTTAAGAAATAAGCGGTGTATAAACAGATCGGATTCTTCTCCTATTGAGAGGACGTGTCCCGTTAAATGCTGTGAATCTACTTTGACTCCCCCTCGCACGTGAGACGACCGAACGTCTCGCTCTCTCTCCGACGGTGCAGTGGGTGACCGTCTTTTTTCATTTCACAATCTGAGCACATTGCAAAGCGTCGCTCGGTTTGTGTAATGATGTTTTCCATCGGGGAAGCGATATTCGCCGCACATCACTTCAGGCGCTCTGCATGTGAGGACTTAAATTAAATTCACAGCTGGACTTCTGAATGTGCCCACTTTCAGACAACACACACACACACACACACACAGACGCACACACACTCACAGATAGCGATGTTTTGCATTCTTACCGCATCTTCAAACATGACTATTTGCATTGTTTCATATTTTATTTGCATGTTGAGTTAACCCTAAGGAAATGTTTTAATTATTCCTGATAACTTCTAAATTAGACCAAGTGGCCATTTATTTGATGACCAATTATCAAAGAAACCCAGAGGTAAATATAGATTTATAAAAGCAGAAATGACACTTTAACGGTTTAATCCATTCTAGCACTGAAGCAAACTAACAACAATAAGAAAATGTATTGTCTGGATGAGAGTGTGATAGTGTCCCAGGTTGATAAGGCCGAGCCCATTTCCTTTGTTTCTTGGCCGGTAGGTGCTTTTAAGTTCAGACACATATTTATCTCCTGTGTGTTTGAGCCTGTTTCAGTATCAGTGTCTGAATCTGCTTCTCTCGGCCCGTTTCCACTCCTCATTTCTTGTCTCAAATAAAGATAAAGAGCAGACGCAATATTTTTCACTTACATTTGCATCAGATCACAAATCTGATTGCATCCGTCTTGTCGTTTGTTCTGGGACTTTATGCTAATGAGCACAGAGCTCCCGAACTGTCCAGATCTGTGGCTTTAGTGCGGCAGAAGCTGTTTGGTAACTGCTTAGAGGACACAAGAGGAGGAATATCTCCTGTACCTCAAGTCGTAAACTAACCAGAAGGTCGGTGGTTCGATCCCTGGCTCCTCCCCGCTGCACTCCGAAGTGTCCTTAGGCAAGAGACTGAGCTCCCGATTGCCTCTGCTGACAGTGTATGAATGCTGTTATAAAAACAAATGTGTCCTATACTGAAAAGGGCCTTGAGTGGTTGATGAGACCAGAAAAGCTCGGTATAAATAAAGTCCATTCACCATTTACTTGTTTACTTTAGCTTGGTAGCAAACCACATCCTGACACTCGTCTTTAAGAGCTTTGATTCTTTTCATGGTGAAATCGTTGGAGGAACTTCTTTTTTCCTGTCACATCAAGGAGATGGATATTCACTGTGTAACTTCGGTATTACCTCGGACGTCATTACTACAGGAACCAGACTCTGGAAGGGAAACTGCCACAGGCTGCGTACTTAAATATTCACCCTGGGCTGTGTGCATAGTGAACGCAAAACACATTTTCAGATCACGTTTGGCTGCAGGATCATTTGTGTGTACTTTTTTTACTCTAGCAAACACAAACCATGAGTAATTGCCTGTTCTCTTCCAGAAAAACGTGGGAGAGGACGACTTCTGCCTGAACTATTGAAATTGGAACTCTGGAGAAGACAGCACCATTGTGTGTCCTGGTGGTGCACACAGCTCTGGTAATTCTCCATGAACTACGTCTATGTGCAGTTGCTAGTTTGATGTCCTGCTAGTTCAAGTTGGTGCCAGGACGGAAATGTTTGTGCGTTTGCTTCCATCTACGTTGACTTTGTGTGTCATCTCCCCGTTTGTTCTAAGTGAACGATTAGAGGAACACTTATATGTATGTAAAATAATATGTATATAAGTATACGTGGCTTGGAGAGACTGGCTCATTTTCACCTTTTCAGTATCTGCCTCTGATGCAATACAACCCAATGCCTGATTGAATTTACATGTGGGGGGTTCTTGATAATGAAACCGGCTGTCTGCTCCACCCTGCGATGCAGAAAGTGACGGCCAGAGATGCGTGAATGCAAATGGGGACATTTGTGAGCCGCCACGTCCGGTCTCTATTCCAGTGTCAGTCCCAGTATCGCCGTGTTCCCTGATCGTAAACCTCTCCCTGTCTCTTGCTCTGAGCTCGTTGGTGTTTTCCTGCCAGATCCTGTTTCTGCTTCTCAGCCTGTGCCCACTCCTGAGCCGTTTTGTAATCTTGAACCTGTCATGTCCCTCTCGTTTCCCTCTCTCTCTCTCCCGCTCCGTGTCCCAGCAGTGACACTGTGTCCCACATTAAGCGCCTGGCTGAATCCATACAGAATGCATCTTGTTGTTTGTTTCTGCAGTTAATTTACAAAATAATCACCGCTCTTACCTTTTTGAGCCCTCAATGGGAGATGCCAATCAACCTGCACGGGGGATATTTAGCACATAATCCTTTAAGTGTTGTGTGCATTGCATGTATTGTATTTGTGTACTAAGTTCTCTACCAGAGCTGTCATGCGTTGATGCCACCAGAGTATTTCCTCATTACATTACATTACATTACATTACATTACATAACATGTCATTTAGCTGATGCTTTTTTCCAAAGCGATTTAGGGGTTCAGTATCTTGCCAAGGACACTTAGGCATGCAGATGGGAAAGAGCTTCAGTGTGAACGTGCTACATGCTCATAACCTGCTTACTATCAGTGTTTAGATTGGATTTGGGACACATCTCACGTTAAGTCGTTCCTCTGGAGATCATCTGACCCACTCGCTCTGTTAGAGCACTTTGAAATGCCCTGTGTCTGAACGGCGTTACATAAATAAACTTGTGATGTCTTGCCTTGCTCAGCTGTCCCCAGTTCCCTCGTGTAGCGCCCAGTACACATCCCCGTCTAGTTGTGTAGCAATGCAATTTCTGGGGGGACAGCTTTACAGTATAAATAGAGAGGCGCCCCCCCCCCCCCCCCCCCACGGGTGTGAGCATCACTCAGCGTGACCTTTGTTTCTGCAGAATCTGTCGTTCCATGTGTTGATAATTGAGTTGATCTCATTAAAGATGGAGACCTCCCACCACGCAGAGCACTTCTTCAACAGCACTCTAAGTTTTGTGAGGAAGATAAAGTGTGTGTGTGTGTGTGGGGGGGGGGGGGGGGGGGATGAGTTAGCAGGGAGAGGTGAGTTTATGTGTGTCGGGATGCAAATCAGCCGTTACCTGGGCTGACAGTCTGGAGGGAGGATTAAAGGCCCTTTTTATTTGCGACTGTCTGGTACAAACGGATCATGAATTTGCATGAGTCGGAGTCAGATCACTGATTAATAACAGTGGCTCAGTGGTTTGAGGGACAAGTCAGCCTATTAACTGACCTATTGTCACAGTAATTATGCTGCATGACTAATCTTTTTCAAGTTGAGTTAAACTAAAAAGAAGTATTCAAGAGGCATCACCAGTGAAGTGTCACCATCAAAGAATGTTGTTTCCCTGTATTGCATCAGCTACCCACTGTCGCCTTTCAGGAAGAAGGTTCCTGGTTCAAATCCTGGTGGTTTTTCGATATTCTCCACATGCCAAAGATGCAGATCAGGTTTGACAGAGGATAAATTGACTGCAGGGGTAAGTGGGTGTTTGTGTTATGATGGCCCTGTGATACTCTGCTGACCCGTCCAGGGTGGAACTCCTGCCCAGTGTCAGCTCGGATTGGCTTCAGTTCCCCACCACTATCCTCAAAGAATAATCTGTACAAGGGATTCATGGATATTTGTATTTAGCTTCCACACAACAACAGTAACAACTCCCAGGTCGCCGGCCTTGTGAGGATCAAATGAAATCCAGAAGTTAGTGAGCGAGCCAGGGAAAAGCTGGCGTAAGGCAGGTGTCTGGCAGTGTGTGTGTGTTTGTGTGTTTTGGGTGCGTTGTATCGACAAGAGGATCCACTGAAAGGCGTTGGATGTATCGGTTGCATTTTTTGCAAGTGTAGCCTGGCTCTTTCTAGCGTTTCCAGAGATTCAAATAAATTCAAGTGAAATAATTGAAGGTCTATAGTTTTCCAAATCTCTGCACCTGGAATGTGAGCCCAGATGGTGCGGCCTCGCTGCAGCTCTGTTAGCTGCCATGTGCTTCACAGAGAAGACATTAACACAGCAGTCGCCTGTTTCCCCAAGGGCCACGTCGAACCGTGTCTGCATGCGTTTGTTCTCACTATTGGACCATCAGCGCACCATCATCAGTATGGACTCCAACACAGAGGAACACTTAGACAGCACAACCTTCGAAATCAGCTGTTAAGTATAAACCTCCACCTAAAAATAACCTCACATTAGCCTCAGTGCAGCCGAGTAACTGCTCTTAATTATTAGAGGGGAAAAAGATGCATATTTTGCAGGTTACCACAGTTTTGATTACAACTTCTCCTACAGATGACAAATGCTGCTAATTGAGAATCCTTAAACCGCACTGTTAAACATGACGGTTACCAGAGTGTCTATGAGGGGAACAAAAGCCGCTTGTCTTTATTTAACCAGACAGAAAAACAGATTTGGACCAGATTGTTTTCTGCACCTGAGGCTGTTTACACAGGAACTAGTGAGTTGCTTGAGAACCCGGCAGTTTGTTGGCACTGATGAGCTCATAAGTAACTTTACAGACGTGCAGATTAAGTCGGGAGAGGCCATTTTATTGACACTTTAATAGTCCAAATGGAGGAAAGCAAACCGCCACTTGGCTCTGGATGACAGGGAGTGAAACACTAACACCTCCAGCACTTGTGCAGGCAGGGCGTTTGAGCTGAACCTCCATCTGAACCCCGGCTGATTCCATGAAAACGGATGGACAGGTCCTAAGACTAAAAGTGGCAAACATCCGAGTCCTCTCTCTCTTGAGATCCTTCATCCACACACTTTATCTTTGCTGGTGCAGAATCAATGGGTTCCCTATCAAATGCAAAACCAAAAGTCAGAAAGCCAAACTGCATCTGAACACACGGAGCCGCACGGTAAATGTCCTGAAATTGTGAGCAGATGAAACCGAATGATCCTGCTGAGGCCACGAGAGATTCATCGGCGTTCGGCGACACATTTCCATGATGGAACCCAAACGCTTGGCTAAAAGGTTTTTACCTCAACGTGGCAGTTACTGAAACCTCTAGAGGTAAACACGAGGCCATAACTTGGGGGTTTTAAGCTCCCAACATATCAGACCTTTAACACAACATCTGCTTTACACAGCAGTCGTTCAACTTTAAGACACAACCAATAACGTAAAAAAAACCTTTTAGTTTTGCAAATAGGGCACGGGACAGATAAAGTGGGTTTGGAGCAGCTGTCCATCCGTCCGTCGCTTTTCCGAACCACTTTTCCTACAGGCTCTCTCGGGGGACTGGAGTCAATCCCATTATGCATTAGATGTGCACACTGTGGACCAGTCACCACTCTATCACGGGACTAACACATGCAGACAAACACATACACACTCCCATTCACACCTACAGGCAATCTGGTTTCCATTCACCTGACTCGCAGGTCTGTGGACTGAGGGAGGAGAGTGAAGCACCCGGAGGACGACAAGGTGATAACACACACACACACACACACACACAAACACACACACACACAGAACAGGCTGAACTGTTGTGTTAATACCTGCTTTAATCATTAGTTGAACCAGATACTGAAAAAACATGTGTGTGTGTGTGTAAGCTCTATCTGGGGATTGTTGGCCATGAAAATCCAATGAGCAATGACAGCTGCAATAAACATGAGAGTTCATTACACGCCCTTGTATTTATATGTATTTAATTTTGCTCAATAGATAAAAAAGAAAAAAGACAATATTCGTTATTAACACACAACACAGTAAACATTTTGTCAGCAGCCGAAAAGGTGTAGTAGATTTATCTACCTTTATTTTTGTATATGGGCAGTACCAAATAACATATGCATTTAAAATAAAGAAAATGGAAGATGTCTTCATATAAGGTTTATATTACAATATTCATCATTTATTGATATTGAAAAAAAGTGTTCAAATTTCAAATTTGAAGACTAAGGACAATAGAATGCCCCCCCCCCCCCCCCCCCCCCCGCCAAGTTCCTTAATTAAACCACATTTAAATTCACTAGCCCCACACTTTTTATTTGGATCTGCACCACACGCATGTCAGACTTTTCTATGAAGTTTTCTATTATATCAACGAAACTGTTGACCAATGGCCTTTCACACAATGTCCAACAAATTCAAAATCCCTTCTGCACCCTTCCACCAAGGTTTACGGTAATAATTCCTGCAGTTTTTGTGTAGTCCTGCTAACTAGCAGAGCAACAGACAAATACAGACTCAAACATAACCTCCCTGGTGGAGGTAAACAGGGCTGAGGCCACAGACAGGATAGAACAGGAAGTATTAAACAAATGGTGCATTGTTTTCCTCCCTGTCTTTTCATTGAATTTCTTTATGGAAAGAACGATAAAGAACAGAACTCATCGTTTGAATACACGCCGCCTCTCTGAACAATGTAACTGAAAACAAACAAACAAACAAACTCAAACAATAAAACCCCAAACCAGAAACTTCCATTCACAAGCAGCCATTTTGAATTATTCAAGTACACTTTAAGTTAAGTGTTATGCATGAAGGTGAAAGTAGTTTAATGTTAAGTTGTGTTTTAATATACATGCATCATTTAAAACTGTTCTTTAAAGGAAATGCGATCATGGTTTAATAATCACAGTGTGAGTTCTGGCTGCCTGACGGAAACTGAGATGCTGGAGTTTCGACGCACACACACACAGACACACACACATACATGCACACACTCACGCACATTCACAATGACATTTTGACAGACAGGAGCACACTTGTCAAACATAATGACAACAATATAATCCTGGAATCACATAACCGACATCAACAGCTAATAATAAACATAGTTAGTGCTCATGGTTGAATGTCAGCACTAAGCATCACGGGATGAAGAATCCAACTTGTATTATTAAAACAGGACCGGCTCAGTTTGTCGCAGCACACACACAAACACACACACACACACACACACACACTCACACACTCCTGGTGTCGGGATTGAACTTTGCTTGTACCTGCTCAAATCTATAAACCAGTATAATTTCCCAGCCAGCGGGAGTAAGGTGGTGAAGTGGCAAAGATGTGCACGTAGAAGCTGTGGTGCTAAACAAACACATCATGTCAGAATCAAATGATTGTGGCTCCTGCATCCAGACATGAGTGAGACGGTGTTTGCATGGAAATTTCGCAGTAATGATATTTAGCAATTGGCAAAAACACGCCTGCGTCTCTAATGAATTAGTTCAGAGAGCGATAAAAGTTTGGTCTCCAGCAGCAGCATTGGCAGCAAACTACCAATTAAACACGAGTCACATTAGCAGAGTGGCAGATTTCTTTTCCGTTTCATCACCTGAAAAATAAATATTTTGCTTTACCTATATATATATATATATATATATCGCTATAATGAACTCCACCACTGCTGCTTTGAAGTGCTTCTCTCTCTCTCTTCATTTCTGCGTGTTTTCACAGTTTTTTGTCTCTTTCCCTCGTTCGGGGGACGACATTCAAACACAACACCGTCGGGCTCCTCAACTCCAACAGCGATGGGAAGAATTAATCTTTAGCCGAGGAGAACAGATCGGCGGGCGACAAAGCAGCACAGCCATTAGGGCGGAGGAGGAGGAGGAGGAGGAGGAGGAGGAGGAGGAGGAGGCCAAACGCGCTCGTGGTCGTAGATCGACGCAAATGACTGCGCCGGGGGGACGACAATCCCCCTCTGCTGGAGCTTCTGCTAGATCATCATTAGCGCGCGGGGTTTGATTGATATGGCACATTTCCGATGGCAGGTGGACGACTCATCTCGACATGGCAGTCCCCGGTGATTAATCTCATTTCAAAATGCATCTGGAGGAGTCGACTCTGTGCAGATAGGCTGGTGTAAATTAAAGTGTATAATAATGCAGCGCAGCCCGAGCTTTTTTTTCCGAGTCAGACGAAGCTGTCAGCGTTTCACATCGTTCAAATCAACCTGTCAGGGCGGATTGTGGGCTCCAGACGAATGTACACAAACTGGCACAAAGTGAGTGGGATTAATAATTCACCCCCGACTTTGTGGCACAGACGTGAACAGTGTGTAAACACGCAGGTGGTGCAAACAACACCAGGAAGGATTCATCACAGCTTTTGCACTGACGGCGCATGAAGAGGAGGGATTGGATCTTGATCAGCCATTTTGAAATCAAACATTTCAGGTATTCTTCCAGGTGAAGGAGCTGAAGAGGAAGCGTGAAGGAGGCGTGGAGCTTTAACAGTGCTTTCAATGGCGATAATGAGCGTGTGTGGTCAGCAGAACAATTAACCTTGATAAATAAAGGTAAAAGTACAACAGCGGAGGCTGAGGCGTGCAAGGTTAATGGTTTGGGAAACTGCTTCCACCCTCTGGAGATTATTGTAATTATCGGTTCTCGGATTGGACTTCCACCAGTGAAATGAGATGTTTTTGGCCGATGTCCCCCTGTAGCCACGGGACTGTAACATAGAGGGACGGACAATCTCTTGATATGAGAAGCAGCGTGTTCATTTCACACAGTCTAACGCGATTGGACTTGTGCTGCAGTCTCATTCAGCGGGGTTCAGTCAAAGGGCTCCCAGGCTGCAGAGTTCAGTGGGAACCACGGATTCCTTCATTACGTTAATGTCTTTGGCTCGAAAGCAGACTGAGCCCGAGAAGTCATTGTCTGCGGTGGATATTTAATTAAAACGGAGTAAGGGGGGTTTTGTCGTTTTGCTCTTTCGTTCTAAATACTTTTCCAGTATTGTAAAAGTTTCTGTGGAGAGTTGATGGAAAATAATTTCTTCCCCTCAGTAGCCGAGCCTGTCTGCAGGAGAACTTCTTTTACAGAGATAACCGCTGTGTTGTCATGCACATCGTTATGCCCAGTAAGGATTTTAATAATAATGCAGACACACGTTCTAAATTTCAAAATTAAACTTTCAAAAAGTCAAATTTTGATTCTCTGTCATTAAATACACATGTAGAAATGTAATTGTTTATTTCAAAATATTAATTATATTTCCTCCTTGTTGCTCTTTCTGCAGGAGAACCACACATCCAACCACCACATCCAACCTTCTCATTACAGTTGTATTTACGTCCTACATTATTGATAATAAACACATCACTAAAGTTGCCGGATGAACACAAATAGAACAAATAATTTATTGATGGAATTTTATGAACACATTTCTATACTAATGAAATGGGCACGAAACTCCTGCAACTTATTAATGACAATAGAAATGTAAAATGAATGTAAAACTTCAACGTGCAAACTTCTCACCCTGAGACAGAGACGTGAAATGGTAAAAACGTTAATCAATCCGGAGGGGTGTGAGGTCATGCCTCATACTTTCATGTCCAGCCTGGAGCTAAAGTGTCTGGTTTCCCAAAGTTTCCACAAAAAATCAGGTTATCTGCTGTATGAGCCTTTATTTATTTACTGTCCTCAATTGTTGTTGTTGTTCCTGAATCAAAGTCATTACACTTTCACAAAAGTGTAGCTAGAGGATTTTACAATCTAATCTGATCAAAAAAAAAAGAAGTAAGTCAGCAATACGAGACAGACTAACAGGAGCCTGATGTTTATTTCATTTCTACCCATAAGCGAGAAAGTAACCAAAGATGTGAAATTGATTTTAGTGAGACTCCTAAAAACAATTAGAGTCCCTTTAGAGCAGGAGTCAATACATGCCTCTTCTGCTACACACTGTAGAAAGTGCAGTGTTGATTTCATCACAGAATCCCTTCCATCATGTGTCTGGCACACGGCGCTGATCGATGCACTGGGAGTAGGGAAGGTGCTCCGGATTGATCAGGTGGCCACAGCGGCTGGGATCAATACCAACACTCACTGGATCATGAACTTAGGGAGGGAGTCACCAAAAATGAGGTCACATCCTGCAACTCGTCAGACCTCCAGGGATCCGAGTTTTAATATTTAATAATTTTTAATCTATCACTTTAATCGCCTGATGCATTAAATATGTAGGAATTTGAATTGGTGACATTGCACAAACATTTACTCTTTCAAGGTCAAGTTCACACAGTGCAGCAAATATGTGTGAAAACAAATAGAGGGTTAGTGGTGGTGTTAAAACCAAACTAAGGTCTTATCATTTCTGTCTCACTTTTCATACTCAAAAGACGTCAATGCTCTGTTGTACATAGAAGCCCCCTCGTCTTGTCCTTCTCCTGTTCTAGGTCATGTTCATTCTCCTCCATGTGTGTTTGCCTCAACTGTGATGAAGACTGCCAAACATACTGTGTGCTTTATGGCACAATACAATTTAATTAAAAATGACATTTTCCATGATCAATCAATCAATCAATCAAATTGTATTTGTATAGCCCATATTCACAAATTACAATTCATCTCATAGGGCTTTAACAGGGTGTGACATCCTCTGTCCTTAACCCTCAGCAAGAGTAAGGAAAAACTACTAAAAACCCTTTTAACAGGGTAAAAATATGTAGAAACCTCAGAGAGAGCCACATGTGAGGGATCCCTCTCCCAGGACAGACAGAAGTGCAATAGATGTCAAGTGCAGGAGAACATCATCAATAATCAAAGTCTGTTGCAGCATTTGATGAGGGTAGACATCCCGAAGGACAACCCCAACATGACATGCCAAGCAGTCCCGCTGCAAGCACAGTCCATGCTCAGCAACCATCTAGGTAACGATCCACCATCCAGACCAGACGCCACTCCAGTCCTCAGTCACCGTCCACCGCCGCCCACAAGGAGGACCCATCACAAGCCACCACCGCGGTCCTGGTCCACCGCCCGTGCCCAATGCCAACGTGACACAGGGTCCGCTCCAGGGGACCCTGTGTGTGATATTGATAACAATATGTATAATGATTATATCACATTGCACATTTTAACAATACCCTGGAAATACACATAGATCAATATGTTTTATTTGAAGATAACATTTGCTATTAAATAGATAACAAGCCTTGCATCGTAGCAAATTTACAATAGAGTGGTTAATGATTTTATTTTATCATTAACCCTAATTTTTACTATGATGGTGGAACTAGGAATGTAAAAAAGATCTGATTTAAACGTGTTTGTTAATAATTTTGAAAGAGTACACTACTTGAATAGATTTCGAGTAGAACCTCATAACACCAGAGTATATTTCATGCAGTGAAACGTCCTGTACACTCTTTATTTACTTCCCTGTCTCCACACATGCATGAATACGTGACCTGAGGTGTACTGACCCAGTACATATTGTATTTATTCACTTGAACCGGATGCTTATCAATTTGTGAAATTGAATTTTGGGATCAATAAACACAGATATTCTTTTTTTCGCCCCGTAGTGCACAAGACTCTGCAGCCGGAAACATCTTTGATTGCTTGAATCTCGTTTATATAAAAGTTGAGTCTGTGCGGACACGTCTCCAAAGTGTTCAACTTCTCTCCCTCTATATAGAAACATATAAACAGGACGTATACGTTTCTCTGGCTTTTCTACATGAAGCTCATGCAGTTACTTTACCAAGGATTGTTTTTTTTCCTCTCAATTTCTCTCCGGGTTTCCAGTTTCAAATTCCTCTTATGTGTTTCCTATCCTTTCACGGTAGGTTGAGCTTTTCAGGCATTGTCAGGGTTGTTTAAATTTTTAACAAGCGGGCAGCAGAAACAAAGAAAGTGAGACGAGGGGGAGAGTCCCTCATCTGAAACCGGAGGTGTATTTCCCATGAAATGCGGTGCAGTGACGTGGAAGAGTCTTTTGTGTCTCCCGATGCTCCTGGCCCCTTTTAACCAAGCGGTGAGGACTCTGCATGCTTGAGCTTTCATATGCTAGCTCAGTCTACAGGAATAAGTGCAGTATGCCCAGGTGGGTTCTCCTGAATGAGCCTCTTTAGGTTTCTTTTAAGGTTTCATTTTGCAGAAGTAATTTTTTTTTTTCACATCTTTTGCCTCGCAGTTAGTTTTGTAAGCTGGGTTTGAAAAAAAAAAAAGAATTATGCTAATCAGTTGTGCCCCACACTGTCCTTGATTAAAAATGTAATTGGGTGAAATTGTCATCTGAAGAAGTTGAGCATAGATGGCCCAGCAGAACCGGTGTCATGTCATCTCATTCTGCGACAGGTGTGAAGGTAATTGAACGCCGCCAGACATCGTAAGACAGACGAGGAAATGAACATCATGAAAACAAACACAGACGGTCATGCAAACCTGAAATTGAGTTCAGTTCCACCTGCACACTAACAAAGTAGAAGAGAGAATTGTACGCAGCTCTACCGAGGACCAACGCTAACATTCAGTCAAGCTGCACCACTCATACTCAAATCAGTCTCCTAAATAAACCTGGTTTAACCAAGATCAATGAATTCTTCCCAGGGAACCCTGTGATAATGTAGCACTGTGATAGAAGCTTCAATCCGCACCCTGATCCGGATC
Source organism: Platichthys flesus (assembly GCF_949316205.1). Taxonomy (NCBI): domain Eukaryota; kingdom Metazoa; phylum Chordata; class Actinopteri; order Pleuronectiformes; family Pleuronectidae; genus Platichthys; species Platichthys flesus. The sequence goes on along the minus strand of NC_084952.1, from coordinate 5,273,005 downwards.
CACACCAACATTAAATGGGGTCTTCACTGATTCATATCGTTCCCTTTCATCTGGTTCATAGTAATCATTCCTGTAGCGCTTCTGCTTCTGACAAACAGATAAATAAACAAATAAAGATACAAACACAACCTCCTTAATAACAAGGACGCTGGGAGAACACAGACCTCCACCATGGCTAACACCTTTCTCATGCCATGTTAAAGAAGAGTCCCCTGTTTATCTGGATCCACTCTGAAGGTAATGGGCACTCAGGTCTTACTCCACCTATACAGAATTGCCATGGTGACCAGTCACAATAAAAACAAACAAACAGCAATGAAAACCTCCTCCACGTCCTCAAGTATAGTATGAATATATATATATATATATATATATATATATATATTTATATATATATATATAGTGATACCTTTGGCTCCATAGCGTTGTGATAAAGTGGTACTTAAAATGCTAATGTCAGCCTGCTAAACATTGATATAACAACATGCTAACATGACGCTGCCAAGCATTCATAACATGTTTATGTTTTTTTAATCTATAAACACGCTGCTTATCTCCAGACAATTTCCAGGAGACGAGGTTGGCTGCTGACATGATAGTGCACCAAATTTCATGGCAGTAAAATCACAAATGTGAACCTCAAGGTGGCGCCAGAGGCATCAAAGATGGACAGGATTCATCGTCTGGGAACCGTGAACATCTGAAGGAAGTTTAATAGCAATCTGTTCTTAATCTTTTAACATATTTACTTTGGACCAGAGTCATGGACACTGTTCGAATGTCTAACAATCTAAATAACAGATATTTGAGGTGGTAAAGCGTGACGGGGGTTCAAACTTGTGATCTCACTGTTTTTCTAGAGTCCCGCTCAAAGCCCTGCCCTGAAACTAAGGCTGGGAGTCTACATGCTCAAACTTCAATGTAAAGCGACATTAGGACCTTGTTTGCTCGGGGAACCCGGAGAGAGCTGCTACTCCACAAACACTTTGGGTGTTCACTGATTTTCAATTACAGCTGCTTGCTTGCTTTTAAGGCTTAATTGCAGCTAAAGGATCTTATAATAGAAGTGGAGGAGAAGTCTATGATGCCTGTGAGATGCATTTCGAGAGCATGCCAATGTCAAACGAAAAAACAGGCAACTGGATAGAGTTGGCAAACTGGATCCATCTCCTGGAGGAGACAAGATGGGGCTCTACTGACTACACCCCCACCTTCACACTGTCTCGATGTGCTGTTTGCTGCACATCACATGCCTCACTGAAAGGTTTATGGATATACAAGACTCCTACTAGAGTTTCCTAATGCAGCTGTCTGCTCAGAGAGGTAAACAATTGCGTCTTATTGCAGGAATAATAACACGGCCGGTACTGTCTGACTCCTGCTGGAAGCACCAACACTAAAACATATGCTGCTGTTTCTGGATGTCGTAATAAAGTGCTCGTAAAGCTGAACACCATGCTGTAAACGCAGAGCAAATAAACATGGCAAGACTGCAATTACCACGGACAATATTCCAAGATGTACGTACAATGCAAAAACACATCACACCCTATTTCCCCTGACCTGGTTCACAAGAATCCCACTTGAGAAGGCGGCGCTGCACAGGGATAAAAAACAGACTACAGTTCATTTGAATCATTTGTTTGTGGGCGTGGGGGGGGGGGGGGGGGGGGGGGGGGGGTCTGCTTGAATTGGTCATCCATGACCAGTAATCGTGTTCCTGTCTATTAGAATGTGCTACTGGGAAATAACAAGAGAAATTGAAAAGAGCTGTGAAGTCCTGGAATTACCGCAGCTCACTTGTCGCAAACCAATTACTTTGTGTATGTTTGCAGCGGCTCCGCTTCCCCTCCTTCCTTAGTTTAAATTCATTTCCGCAGGTTAACAGCTGATTGTTTTCCACCACACGTCCTGTCACCCGCACCTGAATACATTTTTTACCCGAACACAAACCCTCCAAAAATAATAGTTTCGTCGCATATTAAAATGTCAACACTTTGATGCCCAGAATGATATATGCTCCACAGTTCGTGAGTGGAGCGTTGCCCCGTGTGGCTCCCAACATATTGGATTTTCCTGTGCCGAAGCAGCATTAATTTATATTCAGCTGTGTGCTGGAGTCTGGAAAACACGGACTGATCCGTGTGCATCTCCAGCTTGTCCCTCTCCCTTAAATGAATTCGTTTAACAAGCACTTCTTGAGGGTTCGTGTGCCAAGAAGCTCTGAGCTACAGCTGTTCCACAATGCCGCTGCCACAATCCAAATTTAGCTGAATAGCTGGAAGGGGAAAGAGCTCTCGATGCCGGTTCAGGACCTCACATGGAGGTGCACCCGGCCACAAAGCACCACCACACTTTCTCTGCTTTTTACAATATTTACTCACCAAAGGCACAGGAGGACCCCCCCATGCCTGCAGGGAGTCGAGAGGCTCGTTGACCACATATTGATTTACTTTATTTCTTTGGTGTTGATGTTTTTTTGATATCTGAAGCTCACTTTGCAGCCCATATTTTGTCAGAAAAACTCCCCCGCGCCATGTGTCTTGAAGTTATATCATTCGGTTGCTGATGCTCAATCCACTTGTGTCACGATCTGTGCACAAATCTTCTTTTGTTGTGCAGTGCTTTCAAAAGACCCCAGGGTCTCCGTCTCGCTTGCAAAATTAGCACTTCTTTTTGTTTTTGCTTTGTGTCTCGTGTACATGCAACTAAACCGAACTAAGTACATTCAGATAAAAGGAATAGAGCACAGACTGCCCATCAGCACCGAGCAGCCACTGAGTGTTTTTCTCCCTGGGTCGTCTCAGCTTGTTTCCAACGTTTGCTGAATAAAATATCTGCTTGTGCATAAAGAGGGATGTGGATTGTTTGAAGCACATTTGTAGAGGAAGCAGGAGTGTTTGGGAGGAAGCGCAGCCACATGCTGTAAGTCCATATGGTTTTTACTCTAATGATGGATGCAGACGTTTGGCTTCAGAGTGGAAATGTAACTGACCGAGAGGAACCGGCTCCCTGGCACAGCGGCTATAGGCGGATACTTCATTTACCTTCAAATTTCACTCGAACACACTCGGTTATCGTGGCTGTCGATGTCAAGGAGCCGGTTCCATGGCTGATCACCTTGAGGGGTCCCTGGGAGATTAGTTTCTCTGCAGCTAACTGATATGGACTGGAGCCCAATTTCCTTTGGGCTAATTAGTTTGGCTACAATACCAGTGGCAGTCCTTATTGGCCCTGAAGCCTCTGTCTCTCTCTCCTCCTTTCTTATTTCTTTCTTTAGATCTGTAGTAGGCAACATTAAAAACAGCCTGGAACTGTTCACAGTGACAGGTTTCTGTTGGTATGGGAGATTAGCACACGAGCATTCACCCGTCGTCTCTTTAAATTTCAAAATAAGTGAATTTATTCTAAGGTATAAACTAGTAAAAAGCCCTCAAGCTCAGTTCAACCTCCTGAGATTACCAGTCTAAATGGAGAATATTAGCAGAATATTCAGCAGCTCACTTTCTTCAATGACATCCACTGCTATAGACGTTTTGTGCAAACTTGTTTTTTAAAATATCTGCTGATTTGTTCACAGGCAATTTGAAATAATACATTACAGATGTCGTGCATGAAATATGCACGTGCATGTTATATCAGTAGTTGTTATAAAACAATTTGGGGCAATGTGCTCATTGGCTTTCTTGCCTGCAGTTAGATGATTAAGACATTGTGCATTTTATTTTGTTGTTCACAAGTCATCACAGAGACGACAGATATCACACTTTACTTTATGAATACACTGTTTCTTTGTGTCATGGGCATGCGGCAGAAACCAGCATAATGATACTGGTTCCTTAACGTTTGATTAGCACTGCTAGATCTGAATACACGTTGGCTGCTAAGTGAAGCCTCACCGCACCACATTACGTCTTTCTCTCCCAATATAACTTGGACCTAAACCCACTGACCACGCTCAGGATGTTTATGTGTTTTATTTGAAGGATCGTTGACATAGACGTTATCACCTGGTAGTTCTACGTATTGTTATTTTGTAAAATGTCCAAATATCCACAGCCTAAATGAAGACCTCAGTCATCTTTGTGAAATGTGAAGCCACAGCTAGCATCTGTTTGGCTTAATTTTCCGTAAATGCTGGAAATGGAGATAAACTGCTGGTTCTTGCTGTCGCCCAAAATCTGCTCTGAAGCCAACTGGAGCTGCAGGATGTCCCTCTGCCCGGCCAAGAAATTGTCATGTCCACCCTTTCAAAACCAACATTTCAATTTATTAGATCTTTTTTTTGGTTTCCATATGGTTTGAATAAGGAAAACACAACATCTTAATGAGTGAACTTGAGAGATGCTGGTAGTGAATTTCATCCCCTGCCGACAGAGACGACTTGTTTCCCCTTGATTTACGGTTTTAATCCTAAACTAAGTAAACAGACTGATTCATCCACTAAAGGCCAACATATATTCACAAACAGCTATTTCCACTCACCAAAATAAGAGACCTACTGCTACACTAATGCTGAAATATATAGAATTGTATTCCTAAATCATTTTAAGCAGTTCTTATCCAGCACTAATGACTCTTCTCAGTGATAGCATTGTTTTGGAAGGGAGACGCCACCCACAGACACACACTACCCACATCAGACGTCTAAATACTGTATGACCTCTGATTGGCATTTAAAGTAAAGTCTTGCTCAAGATGTTTGGCATTGTTGTGTCCCATTTGGGTCGGTGCACAATACACAACATCCTTTCCCTGGCAACTTTCTCATCCTCTCTGGACTGAAATGCACCCACTGAGCAAAAACACTTATTGTGTGAATTTCCTTCAGTGTGCAGGATATGTTCAGCAAACCTTCAAACCATTCAAATTCATGTAATCCTCGGAGATGGCACCGGCCCAGCATGGAGCCATTCAGAATGCACCAGGGCCCTCAAATGCCTGCTCAGTCCCACAACACAGACAGTGAAGGCCTCAGGGTAATTTCACACTCTGTTATGATTTTTTTTGGGGGGGAAAGCAGTTCAGGTTGACTTCAGTGGGGAAAAAAAAGTAAAAAACATACTGGTGTGGCTAAAGTTGTACTTTATTTGAGTTGAGCTTTGATATGCTTGGAAGACCAGTCACTATCCTCTCAAGTAAACACAAATATGTGTGTGTGCTAAAAGGCAGAAGAATTAGAGTGGCAGTTTGTCCGTGCTGGAACATTAGCGCTTTGTTCTCCAGTATTAGCTCCTAAGATAAGCTCGCGTTCTGCCTCATCAAATGAAATTAAAGAAACAGGATTCTCCCTGACAGAGCCAGTCGCCGCGTTGCATGTTTCAGGATGACAGGGGGAAAGAAAATTGGACGAAAGTCATTTGAAGTAAAGCACCTGGCCCCTCGCAGACGCTCTAATGTCTCCTTAATGTGTTTCTTTGCACCGCTTGGCTGCAGGGCATCGCAGGGGTGACACATGTACACAATAATAACTGACTAAAAGAAAGCATAGGACCATATAACAGCTTCCATGACCATTAAAGTTTAATAACCACACGGCTAATACGGTTAAATCTGCTGCAGCCCACCACCCCCCTTTGCTCCAGACCACCAGAGCCACAGATTACATTTTCTAAACTAGATTGACTTGCACAGACATGACCAATGGCTTGAATGTGATAATGCACAATAGGTCATTGCACTGTTAAGGCAGTGGGGAGGATGACTGTGGTCCCAATGACGTGATTCGGTTGCTGCTCACGTGGCGAAGCCCTCGGAACCAGCGCCGAGCTAAAGGATGTCAAGGCAACCTGGTGCTCTGTCATTGAATCCCATCTCAATTACACTGAGGCTGGACAGGTGCCGGGGAGTTGAGTGATTCTCTCCCTCTCGCTGAGATGGTGGTCTTATTGTACCGGGGGAGAAATGTTAAAGAGCCCTGAATGGAGCTTCTCTGTGTCGCTCAATGAAGGCAGAGACGGTTACTCGCTTATTAACGCCTTTGTTAGAATTCAGCTATCGTGCTTTCTTCAACCACATTGCCAATTTGATCCATTATTGTGAATAATGTGTGTATTTTTTTATTTATCATTCACCAGAAGGTATTTGGGAAAATGGTGGAGCAGCACCAGGGATCTTGGTTCTGATCTGTGGACTATGCACTGGTTTTCCCCAAGTGCCCCTTTTCCTCCATGGAGTTTAAAATGCCCATAGGTGTGAATGTGAGAATTAAAGGTTATTTGATTCTGGGAGTTGGCTGTGGAATCAACTGGCAACCTGTCCCCCTCTCGTCCAATGCTTGTTCCAACCTTGTAGCCCTCAAGGGGTAAACTATGTGAGGATTGATGGAAGGATGGATAATTTATTGGGGGTTTTATCACCTGGGTTTTATTTTTGGATCATTAGTCACTGGATCCGTCAGTTGTGGTAACACTGTACTCACCAAAGTAACACATTGAGATGATGCTGTCAGGACAGAGGTTCAGAGCCCCTGTGTGCAGTGTGGCAGCCTTCAAAACATCTTCTATTCCCTTAATGGCAACAAAGGAAGCTGAGCAAACACTTTATATTTAGAATTCAACATTTAGTTTTCACTTGCCACATGTCAATTTTTACTTCATTTTCGAATTTGACTCCTGTTACCACACAGTATTATGTATTTTTCTGTGTAATGTATTGTGGCTAATGTACGGTATCATTTTCTTTTGCTTGCCATTCACCAGTAAAAGATAATTTTCCATTAATGCCAGCATAATAACACAATGGTAATCACTTTTACATGAAACTAAACTGTTCCCCAACGACCCACCTCAGCACGTTATCAAGACCAGATCTACACCTGGAATCTGATGCACGAAATCTTGCAATTTAAAGTCAAAATCTTCAGTTGATATTCACACCAAACACGGGGGGGGGGACATCTGTGACTTTGATGTGATTCTCTATGTGTTCGAGTGTTTCTGAAAAGTGCTGATCTCCTCTGGTTGTTTGTTCCCACGCCCAACAATTTCCAGACTTTACAAAGAGCTGTGTGAAAAAGCGATGAGTGGCAGTTCGGCGGTTTGAAACGCCTCGTTGATGAGAGAGGTCAGAGGAGAATGGCCGGACGGGTCGGGTCTGACAGGAGGGCCACGGCCGCTCAGATAACTGCTCTCTTACAGCTGTGGTGAGCAGGAGAAAAGGCATCTGAGAATGTACCACACGTCAAACCTTGAGGCGGACAGGCAGAAGACCACATCGACTTTCCCTCCTGTCAGCGGAGAACAGAAATCTGGAGGCTGCTGTGGCCACAGGTTCATAAAGCCTGGACAGTTAAAGACAGGAGAGCTCGGTCTGATGAGTCTGTGTTTCTGCCGAGGCCAGCAGAAATAGGGTTTGAATTTTAACTCCGCAGCCGACCCACTTTGCATTGTGTCAAAAGGCCAGACAGCCGTTGCCCCTGGTGGTGTGGGGAGTGTTTTCTTGACACACCTTAATGTATTAGCCCCTTAAAACCAATCAATCATGAATGTCACAGCCTATCTGAGTACTGCTGCTGACCATGTACTACCTCCAGCATTAAAATTCACCACGGAACCAACACAACAACATTGGACTTCAGTGGCCTTCACTGTCACCGCATCAGAATCCAGTAGAGAACATTTTGGGGAGATTGGGTTCGAAATGAATCCGATAGAAACAGGAAATAAAAACATTTGATAGCTGGAACATTTAGATGTCATTGTAAATCATTGGTGTTTCCCTTTGTGAGCATTAATAAAAGGAAACCTGACGACACAGCTGGCAAACTCGCCAAGATCCCTCCTTCTTCCTTCTCACCCTCCAACACATCTCTGAGCAGGAACATCATCTGGGTCTGAATCTTCTTCATTTTCATTTTCGATGATGAAACGCTGCTTTGGCTTAATTTTGAATTTCACATAAGTATTTAAGTCAGTCATTGTCAATAAGGATGAGACACACCTGTCACATCTTTAAAGGGAGAAGCACATAAACATCTCATTCTGTCTTATTGGGTTAAACCACACGTCCATCTTTCCTCTAGTCAATACGACTATGGGATATTTCAATGGAAAAAATGCGTTCTGTGTGAAACCTTTACAGAATAGAGAAATCAGACTTCGTGGGTGTTGCTATTTACATTCATTTCAATGCTAAAAATGATATGAGGAATATGAAGAATGCTCTCAGGCCTCATCCACAGAAGTGACTCCTGTACGTCTGCATCAGCTCACCTCTCAGTCTCTCGGCAAATAATTGGAAAATGTTCACTCAGCTGGAGGAAACTGGTCGGAAACGGTGGAAAGTTCAAAAGAGCCTAAGTGCTGGACTTTCTAACAGCGAGCGGTTTGCTGCTCTATAATTATCTCCCAGCGCTGCTCTGCCACTGGGTCATTCTCAGGCGGCCGGATCTAGCACGGAGCCGGAGCAGCCGGAGCTGTGTCTCAATCTGGATGCGGCTCGGCGTCATCTGTGGTGGACTTGTCCTTCAGTTCAGCTCCAGGGCCTATATAGTTCTGACAGGATTCACGATGTGTGTTTTTGGAGAAATGCTGTGTAGAATATCAACATGTATGAAGACAGAGTTGAACAAAGATCATCAGAAAATAAATCTCTATGTGGAGAAACCAAGCTTGTTGGATTGAGAAGTGGTCTCAGGACTGAGCGTTCCAGATTTGATTTTAAACACTGTCTCGGTCTTGATCATGGACGATGCATCTTCTAATCTCACCCTGTGTTTCTCCCCATGCTGGCCGCCCCCTGCCACCCACTTGACCGAGGGCTCTTGAGGGACATGGAGTCAAATGCTGCAAAGCTGAGACGGTGTGAGAAAATATTCTGACGGGTGTGTAGCTGTGCATGCATTTGCGTGTGTGTGAACCTTCTTTTCACCGGGCACCGTCAGCCCGAGGAAGCACCGCTCGCTGCATCGTCCCCATCACACGTCTGCGTGATCACTTAATTTCACAAGTTGTATGGCCAGAGGAGATCTCTCAGGAGTTTTCACTGTCCCACGGTCCCGTCACCGTTCTGTCCCCTGATGAGGAGAAACTGAGAAATCTCCCGGGAGCAGAACATTCAGTGACGCACATGAGCACAATCACAAACACACACTGGCATACGCACGCCACGGGGAACCACTGGATTGGATTGGCTATTTAAAAAAGACAACTGGCCAATCAGATCAGGCCAGACACACTTTATAATTCATGATCAGAGCTAAAAAAAAAAAGACATATATCACAAACATAAAATATTGAAAGTACTACAAAGAGTCTAATTAATATGTCATTAATCATGTACATTTTAATAGGCTTGTTTTAATGGTTTCAACCTTGGAAGAAAACCATATTTAAACCAATACCCCAGCGGCTGCTGGCAATATTTCCATTTTACCCCAATTAATGATGATCAGCCAAGCAGCACTATTTAAATAACGTGCACCCTCCAGCCAATCAGGGCTTCTCTGCGGCCATACTGTGTAGGATTAAATTATTAAATTATATTGTTCATGTTCAGTGATGTGTTATTTCATATATGATAATAAAAAGCTGGTAAGTGGACTTGAGCTAAGATTAGTTTTTTTGAACGGCTATTAAAGGTCAAGGATCATCAAATTCAAAATTATAATAATGATATGCATATGTAAAGTATTATTAAACAAAGATGTAAACAGATTTGCCACAAAAGAGGAAAATATGTATATTACAAATTGTGTCGTAAGAAAATGCAGGTGCCTCTTATGTAAGAATTGTTTGATGTGGTTAAAGCCTGAGATGCTTGTGTGGGGAAACCTGGGAGAGATGATTCAGAACAGTCCTGTTTGAAGTCTTCACTGAGTCATGACTCAGAATAGAGGTAAATGCGGTGGGGGGAGACAGTGGGAGCCTCCACATGTGCAGCTCTCTCCCAATGAAACTCAGAGCAGCTGCTGATAGGTTCAGACTCACACTGACGGGGACTGAGCTTCACCCGGGAAACCGGTGACAAAAAATGGGGCAAACTGGTTTTTAGTAACGGCAAAGACGATCACAGAGGTCTGGAAGTTCCTGGATGTCATCAGGGTAACTGGTCACACGGTGGAATGGCAGCAAGGATGCTGATGGGTAAACTGTATGAGACGTTGTATGCGGAGGGAGAACAGATTCACAGCGTGGTGTCCAGAATCTTAATCACAATCTGGCTGTTGTTATATTTTCTGCCTCAAGATGCTGAACTGTTCCTCTGGATAACGTCCAAGAGCGACAGCTGTCATCCTCCCCTGTTCATGACCATTAACAGGGTTTTCATCTCCCAGAGTCTATCAACCATTATCTGCAGATAATATCCTGTTAATTACAGTAAATAAATAACAGGATGCTGTATGAATAAAAGATAAAATATAGCACAAACGTGTAAAATCATGTAAAAAGCAGAGGATAATTTTCCTTGATAGGTACAGAGGTGAATCTTTGACTCTTGGGCTAATTTTCAAATAAATAATTCATATATTGAGCTTAATAAATTAATTAATTAAGTCTCGTACAGAAATTATCTATTCAACCACTTGAGAAATCATTATTATCGTTTTCACAAAAAATATAGAGTCAGATAGATATACACTAAATATTTACATCCAGTGTAGTTTTAGTCTGTGCTTAGTCCATCAGGAAGTATATCAATGGCAGAAACACTGAATTACAATAATAAATATATGGTTTTGTTTTGTTTGTCTGTTAGTTAGCAAGAGGAATTACCACGAATCTTGGTGGAAGAATGTTGATGCATCAGGAAAGAACCCATGACCATTTGGTGTGGATCCGGATCAGGAAGCAAATCCAGTTGTATGCTTTCTGTAACATGGCGAGACAGTGAAATATCTTTAGATCTCAACAGGATAAATTAGGGACCTAGAACAAAAAAAATAAATTTGTTTACAATTTGGTTCAGATCCATATAGAAAATTCGGCTCCAGTGAAGTTTAATGGGGTTTCCTTAGCGGCCTGTTGGGCCTTGGCAGCGGTGTGCGCCCACGAGTGCCCTTCTTGTGTGCACGTGGAACCTCTACCCTATCACATTCTACCAGCATTGTAATATTTTCAAAAGTGGAGCTCTCTTGGAAAATGGCGGAAGTTGTGTTTCTCCCCTAATTGCTTTGCTGGAGGATAAGTGAGAAAGGGTCAAGGGAAGTGTCAGTGAAAGCTTTCTAATGAGCTTTACATTTCAGCCAAATGGCAGAGAAGGGACGAAACCGTTTTATTCGTAGCTTTAACACAAGCTCCTGTTATGTCTTATGCAACATTACACGTTTTATTTGTAGGTCACAACGCGCCTCAATGATCCAGAAAGCCAGTCATCCGCACTGTAGATTAACCAGTATTCAGCAGAAGCCCCACTGTTGGCGCTCTTGTTTGTGGCTCTTGAAAGCTTTTGTGAAAAATGCTGCCTCTGTTTTCAGCTTCAAGTTTAATTTATCACAACGTTACATCACATTGTGTTACTTTGCTTTATTGCATGCACAAGGCAGTGACTCCTCCGTATGGAGCACAGCATGTAAATAAATGCTGCCTCCTATTACTGTTAGTTAATGTGTCGACACTCATATCCAGGAAGAGAGTTTATTTTGCCATTCAACAGAGATACAAGCTCTGTTTAGTTTAAAACATGTGCAGCTACAAACTAAAGGAGAGTTTTAAAGTTTGTTATTTTAGAATTTCACATGTGCTGCTTTTTTGTTAATACGTAATATGTCTCCTTTCATTTTGTAGAACCCACAAAATCTCATGTTGTACTGTTCCGAAACTAATTGATATTGTAAAATGGAAAGTAACCTCAGACTCAAACAAGGGAGTGATAAACATATTTATAAATTACATGCATTACAGGAAACACATGCATTGTGGGTAATCTTTGATGGATGACTAGCTTAGAACGAATGTCCCTTAACTCAGCGTACACTATCCTGAGATCAGCCCACTGAACTAATGTCAAAAGAATGCTGATTATTAAATCTAATTTGTGCCAAGAGATCCCCTCAAATCCCACATGCTGATCCTTGAAAATGCTTCAGCTGGTTCTTTATTTGCTCCTGTGTGACATCCAAAGTGAAGGCTGCAGAAACCGACCTCCTGCTCGTGGAAAAAGAAAAAAAAAGAAACAAGTGCAGGACAAATAAACACAGAGAGACACACCAGCGCACATTGAGCCTTGACCTCTGAAGTACACAGGGAACTCTGAGCGTAAGAGGAAGGTGATCAGCCTCAAAGTGGCACGGACCTGTGCACCTGTCATTTCAATCCTGTTCATCCTCCGGTGATAGTTTGATTCCCAGTCTCTTATAATTGCACCCGTCCAGTCAGTCATGAAGTCTGTACCCTCCAGGGACGGCAGCAGTGACCACAGCGGTTAGAGGCCAGCCCGTATCCGAAAGCCTCACGAGCCCGAGCCGCTGCATCCGTCCATACCCATGTGTCAGAGTGGGCTGGGGGAAGACAGTGAGGTATTACTTACTCCTCTGAGGTGGCATCCTGCTGACATGGCACTGTTCCCCCCCTTGCAATTTTAAACTGTGTTCTGTGTTCCCTCTGATTACAAGACCGATAGGAGGAACTTCCTTCCACCACTGTTTGGAAATGAGCTCAGTTCCAAGGTTTTTGTAAAAACCTTATGGAGTCTGTAGGATCTCATGTGCCCGTTAACTTCAAATCAAATGGCTTATGCAGTTTGGGGTGTTTAAACTGGCACATGTTGGCAGTGGGGACAAAGTCATCTTAAGGGAAATCAGGGACAGTCCAGGAAATGTCCACTTACAGTGATTATTTCTTACCACTAAAAGGCTTAAATGGTTAACATTGGTAAATACAGGGCCTAGGTACGAAAATACTAGAATCCTCTTAAATTTGTATGGTTTAAAAAAGTCATGAAATCCATAACTACCATGTATATGTATTTATCTCTCCCCCCTCTGCAGATCAATCGTAGATATATAGATAGATAAGGAAATATATATATATAATACTTGTTTCTTCCTGGCAAGATTCATTTGACATTTTTTAAAGGAATCAAAGTAAAGGGTCTTGTTTACTCTCTCCCCTCCTGAATTGTCAGAGAAGGAGAATTTGCCCTTGAGGCTGAGCTTGTGTCGATTCGCACAAATGAAACTGCGCTGACCTTAATACACCAAACTGATAAAAGGTAAATTGTTGAATATCAACTAACTTCCTATAATTTCTAGCAATTTCATTGTCCTGCAGTTGTTCCCCCAACACATTATCTCTAATTGCTGATGTTGTCGGGAACTCGTACTATAGACTTCGGGGAATGGGAGGCGGGGGGGGGGGGGGGGGGGGGGGTTCATTAAATATAATCCACCCACCAAAGGCCTAACTGCAGCAGGTACATTTTAAGATGATGAGAATCTTGAAAATTTGCAATATGAATCAGCCTTAAGAGGATGAGATTGTTGCTGAGCTGAACATCACCTTCTATTGCAAAGAAAAGACAATTACCTGTATCACATCATCAATTTGATTCTGATGAAGAGGCACCTGCGATCCGCAGCGGGGAGGGAAGAAGCAGCTCTGTTTCAAGAGACATCTCCAATTAGCGGGTTTGTTTTAATTGTTTCCCCCCCCCCCCCCACGCTCCTGCTCCTTTTCCTGCTGCCTGGGAAAATTGGTTGTGAAGTACAGTCAGTGTTCCATGTGTTGAGAGTGGGACAAATGGTCAGACTGTGGAAAACGAGTCCGCTTAATGTGACTTGTATCAGCAGTGACCGGAGTGTGTTCCTGGTAAACTGCACGGCAGATCTCAGTGCTTAGTTTGTTTCTGTACGACATGCAGGTTCAGTGTCAGGGTATCTTCCAAGGCCAACACAGGCAGACACTTCCCGCCTGCAGAACAGCCATGATATACTCTTGAATGGTCTTTCATGCTCTCGTAGCTCTGTAACCTTCTCCTCTCAGAACGCCCGAGGAGGAAGGATAGTGTTTCATGTTAAAAGCGCCGGGTTCAACTGTATGCCACCAAAAAAAAAAGAATCAAAAGACTCCGAATGGGAGCACGTGCGGTCCCCTCTCTTGTATTGACTCAAACACTTCGGGTTCAAACGAGTGGAAATCTTGGAGAATTGAGGGGATGAAAAGCAGAAGGAACCAGTTGATGCTTGTGTTACTTTCCAGGTTTCCTTGTCATTGCATCTTTTTTTAACAGTCGCAGCTGCAGAAAGGTCTGAAAATACCACAGCACACGCGTTGTGTTGCATATTGCACAGCTCAGATTATAATTATGTGCTCTGAACTAGTTACTGTGCATGCATTAAATAAACAAACCTTCTCTTTTGGACACAAAATGCATTCAGGCTGCCTAAATGGATATTTTTTTATGATTGATGACAATGTGGCCTGTAATATAATAAAGCTCATTTGGGTGTGAAATCCTACACATCATTTCTATGAGGCCACAAATCACATCTACTGCTTCACTGAGCTCCACCGCCAATAGAAAAGCTCTGGCTCTGAGATTTCTCTCTTCATCACATCACAAATTAGAGCCCCGGTTCTACTGGGGCTTTGCGACGGAATCGCTAAAGCCCAGAAATGGCATCGGAAATTCTGCTCGAGTGTTGACGGCGTCAGATCCCTGATCCCTCAAATATACAGGAAGGTAGCGAGTATCAGGAGCAACTCGCTCTTGCAATGGAATAGACTGATAAGGTGAATGTTATGATCTTTAATTGATTTCACTCCCATTTCACTCATGAGGGGAGATGTAGATGGGATCTTTTTTAAGCCCGCTAACATGGCGGAAAAGGCGGGGAGGGCAGCATTAACGAGATGTGTTAATACTTTGTGCAGTCAGGGAATGTGAAATCACATGATTAGACCTGCATGGGAGGAAACGTCTCTCGAAAATGTGTCTGTTTTCTTCGGGTTATTGCAGCTGTCTGTCTCATATGTACCCTGTTTGTGTTGGGTACATAGCGCATGTTAAACAATGTTGCGTGGATGGCAATTAAAATCAACGTACACAACAGAAAGGTGCCGCACACTGCAATCATAGCTCCTCTAAGCTGGTATTAGTGATGTTTTTACCCGTAAATGTCTCTCCAGACGCAGGATATACGTGCAGTAGTCTATATATGTACTGAAAATGGACTTTTCAGTGAAGTAAGTAATCCATGTTGTGTCTAGCAGCTGAACTTAGAACATTATATTTGCATATGACTATTTAGCTTTATTTCAGACTCACAGGTTCATATCCGATTCATAACAATTCATAACAATGATAAAGAAATACAATCATCACATTTAAAGGTCCACAGGGATTAAAATACATAAAGCAATTTGAAAATAATGCAAATCTAATAACGTAAATTACTCATTAGAGCGCATAGGTCTGCAAAACAACATTCTTCTGAAATTCAATCATTTCATGTTTAAAGGCGCTGTTTCTCCCAAAGTCAAAGAAAGAGAAGAGAGATTCCTCGATCCGCCTCCTGTTCCGAATACACATGAAGTTCACTGACCCACATCGCATCCTTCTACCGAGTTTCATGGAAATCTGTTCAGTTGTCGTCCAACAAAAGAAAGGAGAGGGGTGAAAACATAACCTCCTTGGCAGAGGAGTTATAATAAATGATGGATTTTTTTTAAATAAGGAAATTAACTCCATTTGCAGTAGAAACTCATGAGACAGGATCCAAAGGTTAAAAATTAAATTCACGATAACACTGGATCTATTCTCGTCGATGGCTCCTCCCACACATATGATTGACATTTGTTTTCTGAAGTGAACAATCTGTTTAGAAACTGGGATACAGCTGTGTGACTCTCACAGTTTTGTCCAGCATAACACAAAGGGTTTATAGATCAGTGGCTACTCAGCTGTAAATAACTTAGCATGCTGCACGGCATCTCTGTGGTCTGCCTCATTACGTCTAATTCATTGCACAAACACACTGCTTCATATTAAACAGCTCAAAAAAAGCGTCTCTCCCCCCCCCCCCCCCCCCCCCAAAAAAAAAAAAAGTGAAGTGGATGCCTCTCGCCGAAGAAGCAGCATGAACAGACTCCAAGCGCCAGATGAGTGGGGACATAATCTGTGAGATGTCCCTCCCCCCCGCACACACTCTTTCAACTCCACCAGCTGGCAGACGCTACAGGTGGTTCAGAGGCAAGTCAGAAAATATTTCAACCGTCGCCTCTTTCCTTTCCGAGCCGCGCCACTCCTCATCTGTCACCGTTCATTTCGATTATCTGACATTTTTCCCTCGGGAACGTCACAGCGGGTTGATTGTGTGCTGTTTTTTCTAAGTAAATACGAGTATATGATAATGTGAGTGCTGATGTATGGAGATATGAACAAAGTGTCACCCGAAGAAGAAACACAGGAAACATCTGTTAGGGGGGGGGAAAGTATGCACGAGAGAGAATCTCCATCAAAAGACAAAGAGCGGCGTCATTGATGTTCCGACTTCACGGCTCATGAAACAGGACGTTGTGTTTTCCCTCTACAGCTGGATGACGTTGATTTACTCGAGTTAACTCCGCAGACTGAATGTAGCCGGGGAAACAGAAACTTGAGACAGATGTTTTTACAATGAACCGATGCATCCAATGAACTTTCTGAGGCTAAAACTAACACGTGACTCAAAACGTTACGTCGATACAATGAAATGTACAATAATATGAAGGAAAAGTTAACTATTATTTATCATGCATTCCTTTTCTCTTACTTATTAGAATATTATGCATAATTTAACGCCAAAGATGGTAGGTATTAAAGATCTTGGGATCACTTGTCTTATCCACACTTGCTGCTGGTTGATCCATAGAGTTTGGATGTTCTCCCGTGTCAGCAGGTTTCTTTTATCCGGGCACTGCAGCGTCCTCCCACAGTCCACCCACTAGTGATTTATACGTCGAGGGGAGCTGAAGCCGATCCCTGCAGACGATGGGCTCGAGGTGAATTACGCCCTGGACAGGTGGCCAATGTATCGCAGTGTAACCCTCACTGTTCACACATGTTCACATGCACATTCGCGGCCTAAAATCAATTATCCAATTAACCTAACGCCAACCTGCAAGTCAGTCAGGTTATTGGAAACTTTAAATTGTCTGTAGGTGTGAACGTCAGCAGGAATGTAATGGCGACCTCCGTTTCTATCCTTGCATGAGAACTGCAGTATGTAAAGTGTTCGGGGAAAATATTATATTTAAGGTGTAGTTCATGAATATTCATAATTCTCAAGTAATACTACGAGATATGATGTGAACATGTGTCCTTGAGGAACAGAGGCAGAAGGTGTGGATGACGGTTTAGATGTAATAAGATTATAAACCCGACCTCAGGGTTTGTTTCCAACCATAATTATGAACTTTCCCTGGAAATCCTTCATATCTTATGGTTAACTTGATAATTATAAATATTCAGGATGAACACTAGAACGTATAAATGTCCAACAGCTTAAATAGGAATATTTAAGATGCACGTTTGAACCTGAAATTGACTAAATCAGATTAAGACATGAGTTTATGTACGAGTAAACTAAGAAACACGGTGAGATGAGGAACAATGTTCTTATAAGTCGTCTGTGTGATCCTGTCAAAGTGGACAACAGCACTTCCCCCCCGCTGCAGTGTGTCTCCAAAAGGTTGGGGACAGTGTTACACAACCACGCAGCCAAGTTTTGATTGACTGCAATGTCAAAGGGAGGAAGGATGAAAAAGAGAAGAAAGGAGAGCGGGACAAAGAGGGAGAGCGAGTGAGGGAGAGAAAAGGACAGGCGATGAGTGTGACAGAGAGAGAGAGAGAGAGAGAGAGAGAGAGAGAGAGAGAGAGAGAGAGATTTGGGATTGCTGCCTGCTACATTGTGAACGATATCTCTCTATTAGCATAAAATTACAATGGTGGAGGGTGGCCTCTGCTTGAGGGATTGTCTGAGATCAGCTTAATCTCCGAGTGCCAGCAAATCTGATAACTCCCCCAAAGTTTAATCACGCCACCAGGGCAGGAGAGGACCTGATGAGGAGCGAATGACACATCGGGGCATCCACTCGAGAAAACCGGCGTCTTTATGTGCATCACATGATCGCACAATATCTCACACAACAGCACATCACACTCTTTAATGTGTCTGCTGGCCACACACTGCCCCCATAAATGTTATAAGCTGCGTGTCATCAAGTGACACCAGTGGATTTTTTTTCTAGATCTCATTATTATCATGCATTACAGTGGTACTGCTGACGGATTAGAACACATTGCATGTTTCAGTGATGGAGGATTTTATTTTGCCGACTTCAAATACATTGAATTTTGGCCACGCCTTTCACAGGCGAGTAATTGTCGCACATTGTGGTAACGTGGATTTTGTACTCTTACCGTTGCCTTCAACAGACAGCAGAAGAAGAAACTGGGGAATTATTTACAGTTGTGACTTGGCTTCGGGGGAAAACCTGAAATTTAACCTCACAACCTCCTCCTCCTCCTCCTGAGCATAGCGATGTGCTGGAAACTTTGCATATCACTGTTGTAATGATGCTCTAAATGCACCGGATCTCATGCATGGAACATGAGCAGGACAAAAACTTTGTGCATTGTGCGTTACCAAACAACACTGAAACTAGAACCTGCACTATAGAATAATAAAATGAAATGTGAATTATGCAACACACAATTATTTATATATTTCAGAGTTTTCTCTATTTGTGTGTGTGTGTGTGTGTGTGTGTGTGTGTGTGTGTGTGTGTGAGTGTGTGTTCTCTTTTGTTACCTTTTTAGGACCCTTTCCAGCTTAAACCCTGACCTTGTGAGGACCAGTAGACTTAGAAGGGACTGAGGCCTGGTGCTAATGTGTCCAAAAAAAAGTGAAGGACTTTTGGCTTTACGTACACCTATGACCTGCACCCATTGGACGATACTAGCTGTCAATCACACATAAATCTCGCCCCAATACAAATGGTGCTTGTCCATTTAACTCTTAATGGAACCATACATGACAAAGTGGAGATCAGGCTGAAGTGTGAATAGTTTTTCAATGATTTAGATATTTGTATGTATTATTATTTTATTTGGATTTACATACAAGTTTGTGTGGAGGTGGGGCGGGGGGGGGGGGGCAGTTGGGTTGAGGGTATGGGAGACAGGATTCAGGGAGTGGAAGGATGGGAGTGGTGAAGTGAGGTCTCTTCTCCTCGCCTCCTTCCTTCTTTCTCTGTCTTCTCTTTTAGCTCCTTCTCTCTTTTCTCTTTCTTTATCTTCTCCTACCTCTTCTTATCTTTCAACTCCTTCACTCTTTTCTCTTTCTCCAGCTTCTCCTGCTTCTTCTTCTGTTTCAGCTCCTTCTCTCTTTGTTCTTTCTTTATCTTCTCCTACCTCTTCTTATCTTTCAACTCCTTCTCTCTTTTCTCTTTCTCCAGCTTCTCCTGCTTCTTCTTCGGTTTCAGCTCCTTCTCTCTTTGTTCTTTCTTTATCTTCTCCTACCTCTTATTATCTTTCAACTCCTTCTCTCTTTTCTCTTTCTCAGCTTCTCCTGCCTCTTCTTCTCTTTCAGCTCCATCTCTCTCTGCTCTTTCTCTATCTTCTCCTGCTTCTTCTTCTCTTTCAGCTCCATCTCTCTCTGCTCTTTCTCTATCTTCTCCTTCCTCTTCTGAGCTTCTCCTTCATCCTCACTTCTTCTGTCTTAGTCGCTGTCTGACATGAGGGCCAGCTCCTGAAAAAAACGAGATGTTTCATTATTTTCAATCCAAAAGTCTATATCTGAAACAAACTCACAATCCAAAAAGTTATTGTTCAAATAAAACTGAGTTGATGTCACTTACCTGAATCTTTATAGTCTTCACGATGAGGAACTTAATATCCTCCTTTATCTTCTGAACTTTGTTTTTGTGAGTCTTCCTGCACATTGAGCAACTTCTTCTCCATCATTCTTATCGACCAGCACAATCTTTTCACTTTGGAAAGTAATGATTACTTCATCTTTTTCCGTGTGGACATCCTCAACCTGCTTCGACCTCTTGCCCATTTCCTCAGCACAGACTTTAGTCCTTTCTGTACCACCTTGGCGTTCTTCAATTCACTCTTCAATGACGCAGTCCCAGCCAGCATCGGTGACTGGCTATTTATCCATTTCCTGTCCTTGCTGTTCATCAGCGCCTTAAGAGCTTGGTTCTCCAGCGACAGCTTCATATTCTTCGACTTGGAGCCTTTAAATTGTTCCAGGTCTTCCATTGTTTTCACTGACCTTGGCTCAGTGTTGCTTGTTTAAATATTACACATTTAATATGAATGTCAGGGCTTGTGGACACTTGGATGACAATATGTTATATTAATATAGTTTAATAATATATTACTATATTAACCCTTGTGTTTTGGTCTTTCAATCAAAACAGCTACAACAATATACGTAAAAATACTTAACAGATGGTAACTTTATCCTAATTACAAGCAATATAAACAGCATATATGTTTAAAATGTGTCATTTACCCCTGTTAGATCATATTTACCAGGGGCGACACGGACAGCAATGACTCATGTGCAGGACATCAAGCCTTCTTACGAACTTTTCATTACGTAAATCATTCTTCACTAATTTGGAGGGACAGCATGTTTTCATAGAAAGCTGGAATGAGATGGACCAAACCCATTTTTTTTGCGCATAATTTTGGGTTATTATCCGTGCTGGAGTTTTCAAATCCAAAGGGAAATCCACAGAATCCTTGTGAGTTGCAGAAACTGGCAGAGATCCTTTACGTAAAATGTGCAGGAATGTGGGAGCAGAGGTGCTTGAACTGTACAATTTAACACTTTACGTAGTCCTGGGATATTCATCACAGAAAATGAGCCAAGGCCAATGAGTCTCAGGTTGAAAAAAAATATTTACCGCATCATTTTTCTTTTACCACATATGTACAAACTAGTTTATATCGGCAAAAAAAGGATATGAAATAATCCCAGTGGTGTTCTCACTATTGTGTTTCATCAAAACTTTACCAATTGTTGTTTTCTTTACCCTCAAATGTGCCCTTTCAATTTAAATACTTTTAGATTTACATCAAGAGCAGGTCCTCTTTACGGAGTCCACCATTTTCTTTTTTACAGTTGTCCAAACTGGACAAACTACACCACAGCTAACAACAGTTCATTCATATTCAGCTGCAACATGCTATTCACAACAAGATATCACTTAATTCTACACCCTGTAGCTTTTTAATTGAATCAGCTCCTAAAGTGTAACACTTCTTCCTTCGCTCTACCCCACGGTTCGGTTGTTTTTGCATTATCCTGCAAACGGACAAACTCAATGTAATGGGCATTATGTCCCTGGTGGAGGGGATAACACACCATGTTGTTCCCCAAACAGTTTCACAGAAGACATTCCGGAGTGGATTAGCTTCCACAAACTCTCACACATCACACCATTATGTTTTACTTATCAGGAGCCGAAGCCTCATTGGTAGCCCGTGATTACCTGTTCCTCAACATTCGGCCGTTCGTGGAGAAGCAGAACATTGAAGCACAGAAGGGAAACTCACTTTTACACTTCAGACATTAGGCGTCTGAGAGCCACTGAGAAGCTGCGCACAATGTGGAATTACCATGGTGCTAATTGTCTTTTTGTCTCAGCACTGTGCAGCAGGAGAGGAGTTACATCAGAATTATCTACAGACAAGTCCTCGTGAATCCTCTTGTTTCTCCTTCTCTCTTGCCTGGGGGGGAGGGGTGGGGGGTGGTTCTTGGTTTGCATTCAAGGTCCAGTAAGACATGTTTGAGCCTGAAGATTTAAATCCAATCTCAAATTCATCCCGTCTCCCGAAGAACAATGCCGCCATAAGCTCTGACACTTTGTGCACTTCAAAGGCCTTAAAACTGGAGCTGCTTTGTGCTCGAAACAAGGTAGGCGCTGTTTTAGTTTTTGGAGGGCAATATCAACAGAAAACCTCTAAAGAATTACAACTGAAACTCCACCGAAAAAAAAACCTCAGAAGAAGTACAACAGAAAAAAACACCTGGAAAAGTTTTCACCTCCCTTCTCTCAGATACTAACGGCAAAGTTGTTGAAACAGGCGACTGTGCGGCTCAGGCTTCGGAGACAAAGAGCCGAGAGTAAGCGAATGTGCCCCGTCTTATCATCTGCTGCCACCGCACAGATTAGTGCTGAACGGAATAGAAAAAGGTTGCGAAGGAGAAAAAAAGGGAATAAAAGCTGCTCTCCGGTATTAGAACAGACAGTTGCATTAGCTTTCTAATAAGAAGAGACAGAGCAATACTGAGCGCTGAGAAGGGAGAGAGAAGCGTTTCACCCCCCCCCCCCCACACACACATTGCCACCCACCCACAGTGCATTGCTCTCCACCCACATTTGCTCCTCCGTCCTTTCTACTTAAATCAGATAGCAGTGGGTAGCAGCAGAAGCATGTCATAGGTTTAAGTCATACAGTATTAATTATACTCCCATCCCCTGACCTCGCTTGTACCGATAATCTACTTCCCACAACCCTGCTCTCTGAATGGAGGCTCTTATCGTGACTAAAGTTGAAGCCTTTAGCATCTGCCGCGCCCCGGTGCCATGCGATCTCCCTGCTCCTGTAGGCCCCGATGATTTATGAGGCTTCCAGGGAGAGCGCGTGGTAATATTCCGGATACGTCAGACAAAGCGAGGGGAAAACTCCCACCTACTTTTCACTCGGCAGACTGACTGTATTATGCTGATGAGTCTGCACTTTTGAGATGCTGTGTTCATTTGACACGCGGCAGCACATTCGTATTGGTTTCCAACGGGCCGCACTGGGACGTGGTTACGGCAGAGCTCATATAAACTCAGGCTGTAACATCTGTCAAAGATGGGAACTTCCAGCTGCACCATTTTATTTCTTTGCTCTTAGGGAGTTAATGTAATATTCATCTTGTGCAGCTTCCCCTTTCACACTTAGTCAGCACAACACTTGCCACTCATCATGATGAATGATCAGCACTGAGGTAACATCCCAAAAAGCCACGTTTAGCCTAGACTCGTATTCATCCGATGCTAAAAGCTGTGACCGGGTGTGACCTGAAGAAGTTCACTGATTCACATAAAAAGATGAACTTAAGCAAATAAAAAGGTCAACGTCCTCCTGCCCCAATAAAAACGTGTGTGATAAAGGTTTGGACTGTAAACAGTGTACGGTGAATGGGAGACAGAGTCAAGACCCAGGTCTGCACCGGAAGACCCCAAATATTGGCCGTTGCCCCTAGAGGCTCATTCATCATCGGATGAAGGGCCACTGTGTATATAGAACCTCAGACACCACAGCTTTCTTTACTTTACCAAAATGAATCCATCCTTCAATCCATTATCCATACGGCCTTTTCTTTTTTGAAGGGGACTCAGGGGGAGCTGGACATGCTTACCAAAAAAAATTGAATATTCTTTTAAAACAGCTGTAGTTAATATTTATAAATGAATAATAGATCTCTTCAGTGACCTTCGGCCAATAGTTGTTTGTTTTTGATCATATTTAATGTGTATTTTCTCCCCCGTAACCTTTACCAAGGAGAAGGTTCACTGAGAGACTCTCTCTTACAGGAAAGCCCAAACACTTACTTACATTAATCCCTGGAAGCTGCCCAGTACAACCATCATCTCCTCTGGAGCAGCTGGGCTTACCGGCCTTTGCTCAGGGGCAATCCCAGTGGTGGTAATGATTGAGGTGCTAGTGTTTTCACATCCACTGCCTGGATTTATCCAGTTGGTCCAAGTCAAGCTCCTATAGGCAACCGGGCGTATTCTGGAACTGTTTACATTTTGCTTTCAGCCCGTGCATCCCTGTGGATCTGTGTTGGAGGTGGGCGGTGGTAGTGGTCAGTACTGCTGTGCGCCCTTGCATGCTGCAAAGTTAAATTTTGAAAACTGCAAAATGGCTTTGAATAATAATATAGAAATCTCAAAAACAAGTGTTTTTCAAAACCCTTCAAACAGAACATTTCACTGTTTAAGTGAATGGTTTCTGTAAAATAAACAGCTTCAGTGAATTAGCCTGTTGATAAGTTATCCACTCGATATTTGAACGTTTTTATTCATTTCTTAAAAAAATGAATGCAAATGGTAAACCCGTGTTTGTGCATGGTAGCCCAAATGTGCTGACTTACAGCCCACTAGTAGCAACATTACTTTATTTTTATTTTATTCATTTGTAGTTTGAAGATCTACAAAGAAAGTTCTCACTCCAATATGTTTCTGTTCCAAGGACAAACTGGAAACCAGATTCTGTTAAAATGCCATGTGACACAGAGGACGTTGTTTGAAATGTGTCCTTGTTGTGTGTCATCTGTCTTTCTCACGAAAAAACAGCCCCCCCCCCAGCTCCATTCGCAGCAACACAACACAGGGAAGCGTTTTAAAGAGACGCCCTTCGAGTCTCAAGTCCCATAACGTAGGCCGCGGGTTCAGTGGTGCGCTGATGTAAGACATGGACGAGCTCTCGCCGTTTTCCTCGACACGATGACCAGCGAGCGCAGGACGACAGGGCTGAGTGATCCCCGAGATCTGAGCGCCTTCAATTACTGTCGCCACAGGTGTCCGCTGGACTCGGGATGAGAGAAAAATGGAGCAACCCGGCGACACTTCGGAGAGTCAGTCGGCACGTACGCCCTGCCACGGAGGGAAAGGGAGGGATGCTGAGCTGAATCCTAACACCTGGATCTAATGAGATTGGCATGCACGCCCTGCAGCCATTAGCTTCAGCCCAGCCGTGTGAAACATACATTCCTGGAGATGGCAAAACCAAAAGGATTAGCCTCTGAGGCATTAAATCTGTCCATACTGTAGTCCTCCTTGCTGGTGTATTACGTCTCCCCTGCACAATCATCAGGATACCAGGCGCAACACAACAGATGAGACGCTGTGTGTTTAAAGCTCAGGCCCCGCCCCTGTCATTTGGTGAAGAAACATGGAGGAGTTGACTATTCAAGGCCAATTATGCAGAAGAGCCGGGGTAAATAATTTTTGATTGTGTTTTCACTGCTCTTTCTGATTTGTGCCGCGCCTAATGGTGAGTCTGCTTTTTTCTCTGGATGCTGGTTAACCGACATCAAGCAATTAAAAACTTTAATTAGGCTGAAATGAGAAACTGTCACTGATGCTTAATTTCTCATTTACTCATGTAAGAGTGAGGCTATGGAGTTTCATTAAGCTCCATCCACCAGCACGACCAATATAGATCTGCTACAAGAGCCCGGGCAACTATCTGCAAATTCTCTGATATATTTCAGCGTTTGGAATGAGAGAAATAAAATATAAATAACAAGATGAATGTGAACATTAGGCTGGAGACAATTTTAGTGTATCTGTTTGAGTGAATGTCACATCAGAGATATCTGTTTTACTGCGCCGTGTTATTAAAAATTGAACATTTAATAATTGCAGTGTTGCTCTCTAACAGAGCATACGTAACAGAGTATGCATTAAAGCTGCAAATTAAAAACTGGCGATTTGGAATTGAAAACTTTCTTTGTTTGGAGCAAAGGGAAATAACTTCAGATCCGATTGCTGTTTTCCGACGTGACCACCAGGGGCAGACGTGCACAACGCAGCAGATACTCAACACAATCTCTGAGTATTCAGCGATATGCAAAGATCACAAGTTTTTTTTTACAGCACATTGACACTGGCATCGACCCGTATCACAAAAAGCTCACTTGTCATCTTCCTCGTTATCTTCTACATGTGTTATGGGGTTTGATTTGAAGGATCTCCTGCTGTTTTCTCACATCTGCTGTAAGTGCGCAAGCAAATGTCTAATTGAGAGGCCCCCAGTCTTTCTGCACTCTCAATGCAAGGGGACCGGCAGAAGAAAGTCCACAGAAAGTCCGGCGTCTCATGTGCAGCCCCTCCGGAGAATATCCAGAGTTCAGTGCAGGTCTGAAAGCAGCTTAAGCTCCAGTCTTCCTGGACGTTTAGGCCTTAAACCCAAGCCCTCCAAATGCCTCCATTTTCACTATAACCATTAAAAACTTCATGGGGGATTTTACCCAATGATTTTGATCCTTAAGAATCTCCCGAAAAAGTCAGACTGTACCGTCTCTTGATCGTCTGGCCATCGAAAGATAAGAGAAGTTAAGAAATTCATCCGTGGAGAAAAAGCACTTTCTCTGTTCTTCGACTCTATTTTCCGCTGTTAAATACAGTAGCTGCAATGCAAACCAATTATCTACATGAATGTGCTCGCTCCTAACAATGCATTGACCTGAATATTGATGCAGTCTTGTGCATTGGAATATACATTTCCTCTGTCGGAGACCTCGACTGAATGCTAAGCAGAGCTGGTTTCTCTCATATTCTTTATTTTATTTGGAGACTGGCTCTCAGGTTCAAGGACTCTGTCGACTATTGCATATAGCTTCAAAGATTTTTTTCGGGGGGGATTGCGGGATGAAAGTGATAATCTGCTTTCGAGTCACTCCCCAACTGCCCTCGCTTCTCTGGCCACACAGACGCTCTCGGAATCAGAAAACGGAGGCTGCCTTCCCCTCGGAGTCTGCCAGTCAACACGCCGAAGCATTTGCCTAATGATACGACTCCTCTCCTAAAACTGAGCCACTGCACAGAGGGGGAAACAACCCAGCTGAAATCTAAAGAAGTCCCATCAGCATTCCTCTCCCATATCTGGAAAATAGAGAATCGGCAGCATGCTCGTCTGGTGCCTCTGCCTCATTCCCTGAGTCCCACACCGCCTCACAGGTTCTGGTGTGCAGAGATCCGCTCTGCCCCGCGTGTCACAAGCTGCCATCTCGTCTTGTTATGTCAAGAAGGACTCAAACAACATGAAGCACATACAGAATAGAACGTAAATGAAAGGATTTGGTCTGTGCTTGTATTTAACGTCTGAGATATAACGTTAAAATGTAGCTTTACTTCAGAAGCCGTATCAAACACTGTTCTACTTGGAATTCAAGCTGTGAGTAAATACAGCTATGTCACTCGGAATTTTCACATAACGCCAATACTGAAAATGAATTCAGGTATTTATTTTCTTTTGATAAGCAGGTAGAGGTTCGGTCTGTGACTGACAATGGCGCTGGTGAAGTACAGTGGACGTTCAGAGAATCAAACCTGTGACATTTGTTTTAATGGGTGAGTATATGTGATTAGGACTCAGTAGTTTAAAATTGAATACATGTTATTTTCCCCTTTGTAGCCATCTGTAAAAACGATGCATCCAGTGCTGAAATACATGATGATATAAACTGTGTCTCAGGTGTCAATTATAACGTTTCACCATATCTTTATATCCTCAAATAACTAATTTAAACCAAACTTACCAGAAAAATTAACACTTGAACAAACATCAGTGGATGAAACTTTCCGTAATATTGTTTTCGTGTTTGCACGATGGCAATAAAGTTGATGAATCATCCTTTACCTTTCAGTGGGCTGGAATCAATCACATTTTACATGAGCACATTTTTATCTATAATGTTTTAGTATTTAACATTTAAGATCGTGAATATTTCAAACTGTTTCGCAGGGAGCTGAAACATTTGCTGCCCTAAAGAGGTTAAATACTTAAAATCCCTCTAAAACAAAAACGGTTCTCCAGTGGATAATCATCCAAATGGTGTATGTTCTTATTCTTAGCCAACTGAGCTGCCTGGGAGCATACTGTTATTTCCATCTCTGGCCTGAGGCGGAGATGTACAACAACACACAACGAGACACACAACTGGAAACGGCCCAGTAACATTTCACTGGAGCGGTTGGAGGTTAATTGTCCCGCTCACAGCCGAGGTGGCGGCCGCTGGTCAGGCTGATCTCTCCAACTTTTTTTTATTATCAACCATTTGCAGATCACTTAAGTGGATTTAGAGATGTGGACCAGTAAAGTAACAGCTGGTAACATGTTATCCATTCGTGTATTTAATGTTTCCATCTGGATGATAAAATGCAGACACACAGTGCGGGTGTGGACTGAGCGTGATGCCGGTCAGGAACTGATTCACTGGGTTGCACCTGCGCAGGTTGATGAGACCAGTGAAGTCTTGTCACTGGCAAACTAAAAGTTTTACTACATGACCCCAGAACTTTCACGAGGTCCCTTTTTTAGGTGAAGCTCCCACAACTGCACCACCATCTTTTTTTGTTGTTGTGCAAACTACCTCCCACATCCATTAGGAAGCCTGGTGTTGTGTATTATGAATGGGGAGTGTGCAGCGCTGCTTCTCCCAAATGGAGTGGGCTTATTGTGAATGGCCCCTGGTGGTTTATTGTAGCCTACGCAGGCATTAACATTTTATTGCGTTCTAAGATCATTGTCAAGCCCTGCATTGCCAACACATCAGCGCACTTCCACTAACCTCGGTGCCAGGAACACAAACATTTAAAAACGACCCGTTAGATTACCCTGATTAGACCGAGTGCTGCCTTCCTGTGGATGTCTCTTTCCTCCTCGTTATGAAGTAAGTCTCTACAATAGGCTTTTAAAATCTGTTTATAAAAGAGAGAAACATCTCATGAATAAATAGATGTTCATCATCTCGTTCCCTCAAGCAGGACTCCCACAGTGCACATGAGGAAAGACAAACCTCATGAACTTGTGGAAGGGAACACCGGATGTCACGACCCCCGAGGATGTTACGTTTTCACCCCTGTCTGTTTGTTTGTTGGTCTGTTTACCTGTTTGTCAGCAAGATGATGCAAAAACTGCCGTCTTGGTGGAAGGATGCAACATCTTCATTGATTTCTCAGAGAATAATTTATGGATTTTGAATTCGATGAATCTGGGAAATCTGGCGCAGCTTGATTGAACTGAAAGGTTCCCATTTCCTTTAGGTTTGATTCCCTTAAGCCACTGGCTTGGTTCTCTTTCTAATCAACCCACTAAGAAACATAGATCTCTCACTTCTCACTCGCTCTGCCAAAAATGTACATGTGAACACATCTATCTTCAACAGTGAGGAAATAGCAACACTTGAAAAAAGAGAAGTGGGCAGGAGGCGGAGAAGAAGAAAAAGAAAAATGCACTCACTTATAGAAGCAGAACAGGTGATTTATATTTACCAGATAAGTTCATCTTCACACACAACGTTTATCACAAATCATTGCATTTCTTTATGGATTCACTGGATGACGAAAAGTCAAGGTAACAGCAGTGTGGGTTGTTCCACTGGGATGTGATTACCATAGCTGCTGAAAGCCATCATTTCAAGTTTCCATATTTCTAAATCCAAACTTTTTGTGCAGAAGGTTAAAACAGTTCCTCGAACCCCGAAGTCCTTATGATGACAGCTCAGCCTTAATCAAAACAAATGTAGAAGATGTTTGAATAGGATTCACGTGAAGGACAAACTGGAGATGGAAGCACATGTTTTCTCAATCAGACAGAGCCATCCTGTCACCTGCATTTCTTTCTATTGCAGAAAGAGGTTGTTGTGACCATATGTCTGTGCACGTTGTGAGGACAGTACATGGAATTGGGCTGTTGAGATCACTGAGCCAGAATGATGGCTGTGTGTTTCACAGAGCGCGCTGTCTAACCGACTGTTGGAACCTGGCCTGCGGTTTATGCAAAGAAGGCATTAAGTCCGTCTTCCCAACCACTGAAGTGTCTCTATGGTGGCTGTTTACAGGTTGATCATTTAAATTTAGGATTTCTGCTTGAAGAAAATGTTTTACAGTTTAAAATACACGTCTGTCTCATCGTAGCATCTGCTGCTGCGCCTCTTTTCACCCTCGCTTCTTTTTCACCTTTTGGCCGCTTCCTAAAAAAGCCCAGTGTGCTCTGATTGGTCACCTGGCACAATCTTCTGTGATTCGTCGACCGTTTGGAGCATGTGTCAGATATGACCTCTGTAGCATGTTGCACGTGTCCTGGTGATGTAGACAGTTTCAGTTTGAGAGCAGGATTAACTGATTTCAGATCGTGTTGTGCTCTCATTCGAAACCCTGCGCTTGCACTCAAACACTCTTCTTTGAGCTTGACACTTCCTGTACTTGATTTCCTGCACTCCAGCTTAAGCTCCTCACCTCCTCTCCTCCTCTCCTCCTCACCTCCTCTCCTCCTCACCTCCTCTCCTCCTCTCCCCACTGCTCTTGGATTCTTTTGAAGAAGATCTTAGTCAAACGTTCACCTTAAACACCGGGTGACGATGACACCATGTTTAATATGAGCTGTTAACCCACACAGGTTTTTTATTATGCCAGAGTTTACACTCTGAGCTGGGAAATGTCACTTTAACACACGGTTGTGTGGCAAACAAGCTAATGAAGAATATTTCCATATAAATTATCTCCACAATCTCTTTACGCCGACTGCTGAAGAGAACTGTGAAATATTTAAATTGGAGCAAACTAGAAACTTGAAAATGAGCAGTTTGCTAGCAGTTATATTTCTTATAATTGGTGAAATTGTGCAAAAAGTATTAGTATCAGATTCTGTCTTAATCACAGTTCAATCGCTTTTAAAAAGTAACATCGGGTCAGGTTTAAGAACCTAAAAAAGAAAGTCTCAGGAACAAAAGAAGGAAAAAAGCAGATTTGTTCAAAAGTGTCATGTTTCTCAACCAGGGAGATGTGTCCAATACCCCAAAGTGATTTCCAGTGAGCCCAGTAGTGCACAGTACTGTTAACTGGTTCCTGCGTTTTCTGATATGGGGTTGAAAATGGCTCCGGGAATAAAATCCATCCACACGACCACAGTGGTCATGTGTGAGGTCTGAGGATCCTGAGAAAGGCACAGAAGATTGCCAAACGCCCCCCCCTTTCATTTAATTTCCGTCGGAGTTGCATTGGAGTTCAAAGTCTATCAGAAGAGAACATGAATATCTGTCACCCAGAATAAACACTGCAGCGATGGAAGGGCTGAAAATATTCCTATTCAATTTACTAATTACTTTTAATAGATGTTAATTTCTGTTGTTATTTATGAAACCTGTGGGAGTGTGTTATATTCAGGAATGTATAGAAAACCCTGCAGAACAGCAGCTATTAGCAGCTGCAACCTCTGACTGTGAAGAATTAATTTGCGGTTTCCACTTTTCTTGCAAAGTGATGGGGATGGGGAGAAAAAATATTATAATAGCACTGGTATTATCCAGTTTCTCCAGTTTATCCAGTATTATTGCAGCCTAGAGCTGAGGTTTCTTTGTGAAGCTGTTCTTAGTACACTCGGAAAATAAATGGTTGCACTTACATCTGTCTCACGCAATTTCTGGCCCATTTACCTCTGCTGCGTTCAAACGCTGGCCCCCTGATGGGCGAGAGTTTTGAGTGAAGATTCATTTAATAACGGTTCTCAGGTCGGGGGAGGAAGTTTGAATATGTGAGTAACTGTAACTGTGTTTTTGAATTATGCTGTTGAGCCAAACAGGAATCGAGGGTCGAGAACCCGTCAGAACAACAGAAAAATGACAATGTGAAGTATTTTTCACTTTAAATAGTGAATCTTGAATCTCAGATAAACAAGGTGATCGATGAACGCAACATGAAGAAGGAGCACAGACGTGTTCAGATGTTTTTCAGGTTGTTTGTCCAACAGCTGCAGCATCCGGTCGGATCACATTATGTGTTCTTGAGTATTTAATTTGACAAATATCCTGTTTGCTTGAATTCTGCATATTGGGTTCATTCATTGGCTTTGACAGCAGTTGTCCCCATTTGCTTCCTCCAAGCTGCAAATCAAACGTGTGTAGTGTGCACAGGCCTAAAGGCTGGAGATACTCTACACTTTGAAACCAATGAAAAGACCCAAAGATCAATGAATTGGTCCTTAGCAGAATAGTCTGCGTAGCCAGAGGCCTGACGTATTATTAGTCTGTGCTTCTGAGCTCCGGTGTGGCACAACCACTATTAAAAACACATCAGTGAGTCACACCTTGGCTCATTGACAAGAGGTAACATCTCCTCCATTACAATAAACCGTTGCTGCAGTTAAACTGATCCTGCAACCAGCACAGTGTCCCGATGCTGCAGATACTCAGCAGAGCATCAATTTAATCTGCTGCTAAAAAACACTCAATAGATCAGTCAGACTTCTATCTTACAAACAGCGTAACACAAACTGCTTCATAGAATAATACCTTACAAAAAAAATGAAGTATACACCACCTCCATGCAAGAGGCTATACATGACTGTCATTATAAACAAATAAACAGTAGCAAGGAACACTTTTGAACGTCTTATTAATTCTAAGCCAGCAAACACCAAAGGTGGGAAAAGATAAAATAACCTACTGAGATTGATGTGATGCATTGAAGTGAGTGAAAACAGAAATGAAAAGGTATTTATTTAAAAAGGAAGACGAAAAAGACAAATATATAAATCATAAAATTCATGAAAGATGAGATTTATTGAAGTGAGTTGAACCAGAAAGTTATAAATAAATATGGCTTCTATAATAATATATAACAAAATACCAAATCAGAGGAGATGTGTGGTTTTGTGTAAGAACAAAATTAAAAGGTAGGGTGTTTAAAATAAAAAGTCCAGAAAATAAAATATAGAGGGTATTCCAATAAATCACCCTTCAAATGTATAAATAAACAAAAACTAATAAATACTTAAATAAGAATCAAATTATTTTATAATCCAGACTATTAACTAGGTTCTGAAGTTTGCTTTCAACTTTCTCATCCTCAGCTGCCCTCAGGTTCGCAGGGGGCTGAACGGTGATAATGAACCGATGCCTCACCGTTGGTTGTTCTGACTTTGACTTTAATTAAAAGGCCACTTCCAGAAAACCGCAGGGTTTTACAAAGTTCACGGAGTGAAAGCTAATATGATAATTAGGTAGAATCAAGACCATTGAGCCAAATCCCCCCTTTTATTGGTAAGAAGAAAAAAGAATCAATGTTCTCCAGGTTGCTTTCATCGTTTCCCATCCTGTTTTTGCCTGGTGTGTGGATAGTGTTGTGTTGTTGAGTGACGTTGTGTGACAGGAAGCAGTGGTGAGTGTTTATAGATGACTCTTTATCTCCTACAGAACGAACTGATGTAGTTTAAATATGCAACAGCAGCATCTCTTGCCAAATGTTACATGAGAAAGACACAGCCTTGTTTGTGTGAGTGAAGACGTTTCCGTCTGCGGGGAAAGACGCCACCGACACGTCCAAAGCTTCGATGCTGAGAGACGTTCCCCTCAAAACAATCGGAGACAGCGGCGGACACCTTGTCCCAGAAATGAGAGCGGCTACACTGGAGCGTCCGATTATTTCCCAGCGCGTTGCACACTCCCTCCTGAGGCTAATGCCATCTGATTGTGTGCAATGAACTAATGAGAAGTCATATTTCATTTCCTACTTTTTTATAGTGGACTATAACATAAAGCACTTAGAGGGAGTCAGTGCACTTATGTCTTCAGAGGAAAGAGCCACGGTGCATTCAAGCAAAATATTTTTATGTGAATGTGCATTATGACTCCCACTATAACATTTTAGCTTTTACAAAAAGCCCGTTTTAAGCAATTAAAATTGAATTAATTTCATTACTGAATATTGCTTCCTCTTGTATAGTCTCCGTCCCAAGAGACGTAAATATGCAGATAAGATTCCATTTCTCCGAGGCAAACCAGTACAAGCAGAAGGGAATGAAAAGTCCTATGCATCTGTGTCTGTGCTGTAATCTACTGTGTCTGTGCTTCTGGATCTCTCTCTCTCTCTGCTGTGGTGTGTGTGATGGATTGCAGGGGACTTTGTCCCTCACTGAGTGAATGATGGAGTGTGAATGTATAGGTTAGTTTCCAGGGAGCTGATTGGTTCACTTTTTTGTTCAACCCTTGTTTTCTCCTGAGGTAGGTCAGTAACTTGTCTCTTTGTTTCTTTATTTGGAATAAAGGTACGTTGAAGTATCTCGCCCTCGGGTTGTTTTGCTGTTGGCCTACCCTGAAGCAAAAACAGAGTTTGAATAAACCTTTAAACGGGCTGAAATCATTTGTTGCTGGTCGTTGTTGGGAGCTGGTGAAGAGGAGATTTGGGTTTTCACCTGGGCCGGGTTGTGACAAGGGGAAACGAGACAAGATGGCGAGGTTTTGATAAACTAGTATTGATGGTTGAAGCAACTGAGAAGCCTATCTAAAGTCTACGGGAAGAACCCATTAAACGTTAATATAAAATACTTAATAACTAAATAATAACTTAATTAATCACAAAGAAAATTCAGTTCAGGGCAGTTAAAATAAAATGTTCTTCAATAACACTAAAAGTTCTGGATTTTGATAAACTGGCAGATCTGGGATTGTTTTCTTCTTCTCTCTAGTGAGTCACTTGTTAGCTTTGCAATCTCTGAGGCTCCGGAAGTGGGTCAACGGTCCAGTAAACTGCCATGGAGTCTGTCTATAAATAACCACACGCTTTTCACGTACATTGTGTGTGTGTGTGTGTGTGTGTGCCCCCCCCCCCCCCCCCGAACTTATTAAGGCCCCTCAGGCTACTTGACGATGCTACTTTAATCAAGCCAAACACTTGATGTGAAATTGCCTTCAGCTTCATCCCAAAAGGTGACATGGAAACCGTTTCCAGCTGCGACAGGGCGAGCCAGGATCCAGTGGCACCGACACGACCATGAATGTGGGACGCCGAGGGAGAAGGGGAGAAACAGAAAGAGAAAGAGAAAGAGTCCGAGAGAGAAAGAGAGAGAGGGAGAGAGAGAGAGACAGAGACAGAGAGAGATAGAGATTCGCTTGTTTTTTTCCTCACTTAACTGGCCAAGGTTGAGGTTGCAGAACATCGCAGGGTGCTCTTCCCCCCCCCCCCCCCACACACACACACACTCCTCATGCAGCCTCAATACATCTATCACGCCGCCCTCCAAAACACTGTCAGGATGCGGCCGCTGATACTGAGGTATATCAATGTTTGCGGTTACCCTTTAGCTAACTATTAATTAACCCCAGCTTGTTTATCGCTGATTGATAAACTGCTGTAAGTTGCCATACAGCGAGGAGGGGAGGGGGGGGGGGTGCAATTGGACCGACAGTGATTTTTTTGGGGGGAGATTGTGTTGCCTTTGTATTTACAGCAGAGCTCATTAGAGGCGGTCGGGCTTCAGTGATCCTGGTTCGTCGAGACGTTTCAGCAATATTTGTGGTTTTAGAGGCTTTTCAAATAAATGCCAACAGAAGGATTTCGAGAGACTCCTGAGGGTTCAGATTTTATTTTTGTCAAACTCGTCCATTTACTTGTATTTCAGCAGGATTACAGAAAAATCTACAGTAAGGATGTCCATGAAAATCGATTGAACATGGTCAAATAAAGAAACCGTTACAATTTGCCACAAACTCACAATTCATGGATCTAAATGGACACAAGCAGAATTCTTGTTTTCACCCCTGTCCGTTTGTTTATTGGTTTATTCGTAAGGCTCATCGATGGATTTCCGTTAAGTTTGGTAGGAGGAGGCTAAATTGGTCGAGGAATTAAAAGAAACAATTTTCTTTAGATCTGGATCAGGGGGCAGATCCAGGACTTCTTCTTCTTCCTTCCACATTTTTTTCAATATTTCCGTTGCCTGGTATTTAAGAGTGAGTGCAATTTGATGCAGATCCATGTAAAAAACTGGATTCAGAACTATTGGGCCTTGGTGGATTATTACCATTTTAGTTTTATACTTTTTTTGAGGTTTAGGTTTCTGTAAAGCACATCTTTTAGTGGTTTTCTTATAGTTTTTAGATTGCCAGGATTTCAACTTGGTCCGCATAGGTGGAGGCTGTTGACTGGACAAACAGAGATTTCTTCCTCTCCACCCAAAACATTCAGCATTGACAAAGCACTCCATCAAGAGGGATTATTCCTTATTCAAGTTGTTCTTTTTGTGCAAGCAGTGATTCATTTGGCCCAGAGTGAATAATTTAGATGTTTTGGTGTAACACAGTGATATTGATTGCATTTATTGGAAGCTTGGATTGTGCTTCAGTGAGTCATACGCTCTTGGTTCCATAATAAATCTTCAGCTGATGAAATCTGAAAGATATTGCTGCTCTGTGTTTTGTGCAAAAAGAAACCGTGGCTCTTCGTTCATATGTTTGTATAGATCAACCTTTAGACAGTGCCACACAAGGATCAGGTGAACATAGTAGGTAATGAAATGACCTTTACCATAAGGGGAATTGAACTACACTTTACAAAGCATAATTAATCAATTTTTCTTTACCTATCTTCAGAGTACAGGAGGCCCTTTTGTCTGTGCAATGTCCAGTGAGCTTTGTTTCCTCGAGCCTTGATCATGAGATACTTAAGAGTAGACATGCATACGATAAATGTTCCCTTGCAAAGCCTGTTTCATCAGGAGCAGTGCGCCACCTTAAAGGTTATATCTCAACAGCCTTCAATATCAGAAATGTTCAGTCTATAAGCTGACGGAGGGTAAAGTTGCCCTTTAAGCAGGTCAATCCCAATAACTTCTGTTTATTCTCTGTTCATTATTTACCGAGACGCAATTACCTTCCATTCAAGTTACGGGAAAACTATCAAAAGGCGACCTCGAGATTTAATCTTTGTTCAAGTGTGCCACAGCGCGGTGTGTAGAGAAATGTTTATCTGCAGAACTGAGCGGGGGAAATTTCCTCTTTTGTTTCTGCAGGGCATCACAGACGAAGCCGAACCCTGGGCTGAATCGTAGAAATAATGCTCCCCCTGGAATAATGCTAAAAACTAAACATGGCAACAATACAATGTACAGAGTATTTTAATGCAAAGAAAAGGGATGATTACTTATGTCTGGATGGCTGCTTGGATGACAGCAGAGGTCCACCAGTCAATTCTCTAAATAAAGACGTGTTGCAATATCATAAAGTCATTATTTCCCTTTAAATATCTTTTCGAGAAGTATTTACTACAGCTTATGTTAAATCAATTGAATTGAAGCAGCTGCCTCAATTTGACTTCAGATATTTGAACCGGAGCCTGGATGGACGTCGGCTCTGATTGACAACATGTGACCAGTGGTCCCTTTAGGGCCGCAGGATATA
The DNA here is from genome assembly GCF_949316205.1 of Platichthys flesus. Taxonomy (NCBI): domain Eukaryota; kingdom Metazoa; phylum Chordata; class Actinopteri; order Pleuronectiformes; family Pleuronectidae; genus Platichthys; species Platichthys flesus. Next base: position 5,236,107 of record NC_084952.1, on the reverse strand, counting down.
ATTAAACCATACACTCTATCGGAAAATCAATGAAACCAATTCAACAGTCTTCATAATATGTGTGTGTGACAGCTGAGACTCTCTCGTCATTGAATGACAGGGTTCAGTGATCCGCGCCACAGCCACTGACACGGTGACAAACCCATCTGATATTTTAATGCTGCACATAAACCAATGAGTGTTGTTTAGTATATAATATATACATATATATATATATATAAAGAGGATACATGTAGCACATGCTTAGTTAGTCAGTTAGAAAGATGAACAACATATCTACACTGTAGAAAAATAAAACCCAAATAGCCTGGATTCAGATGGAACCACATTTGCTGTCAATCGTGACATTTGACCTCATGTTTAAAGTATTAGTTAACTTATTAAAAGCCAAACCTATCATGACCATACATCCTTGTGACAACAACCACCTGAAACGACAGAAACCATCTTAGGAAAAGTTTGTTTAATGTCTACTTTGACTTTTTAGTTAAGCCCTCGTCCCATCTGCTAACATGGAGGAGGCGGGTCTTATCACCTACATTGAATTAGGTGAATTAGTTAAAAAAAATTTTAGGCTTTAGTTTGCCTTGCATCGCCTCATCTGTACGGAACAGCTGTATTGTATCTATTGTACAAAATACCAGAAAAGGATCTTTGACATCATTACAACCAATTATCAGAACCTTTACAATAGCAGCATGTACAGCAGGACCATTGGGACCATCTTGTCCTTTTGAGCCCTTCTTGACACAGACACTGATTCTCCTTCTTGCTCGAGCACCCACCACAGAACTCCCAGTTAATCAAAAGGACCCAAAAAAACGCCCTGTGCAACACTGATCTTCTGATAAAGAAAAGAAAACATTTGGTAAGCCACCCACTGTTCTGCCGAGCTCAAAGAACCAAAGGGATATGTGAGGTGAAACTGAACTCCTTGGACCATTACACACTGAGGTAGAACATAGGACCCAATCCGCGGGCTTGCCACGAATACACTCTCACGGTAGGCATTATGCAGGAATTAGGCTTCTGACTGCAAATACTAAAAGGGGAAATCTAATTAAATACAGGATTTGAAGAAGTATCTGTGCTGAGGATTACAAAGGCTCAGCCGCACTAAATCCACACTGTGATATTTCTCCAAACGGTGGTTACATAAACCGACGGACGAGACGGACGCCTCTGACAAGGCCACCTCTGTTTCTCCTTTGACTTTTTTTTTCAATTAATATAATATCGCTAACGTTCCTCCTCCGGCCATTTACGTCACAGATTCCAAACATGTCGAAGATTCAACTCCCTTGTTTTTTGATGGCGGTGTGAAAAGAAAAGCACCCGTCCAGATCACTGCATCTGCTACTTACTTACACTTAGGAGGAGAAGGTTTGAGGTGGGGCCATTAGGAGGGGAGGTCACAGCGAAGGAGACACGCTGCTGCCGCTGTGATGAATTGATGGTCACTGTCTTTTTGACGCACTAAAAAATAACTTTCTCTCTGGGTTTATGATGCGTAGCTGATCAAATTGACTGAGCTCACTGGATAATGTGACTCTTTAACCTCAGGCTGTGACCTTGCAACCGTTTTGCCCATGAGTTATGTTGGTTCTGAGTATTTCACTTGCAAATCTAATGAGAGGGAATTCAATCTAATGAGGGGGAAATACAGATTTTTTTTAATGAGTCACATCATTTTCATGATGTATGCTTTTGAAAACTGAAGTCCATATGGTATTCCTGCAAAGCTCAACATGTTTCTCTTGGGTCTTTCAACAGTGTCTATCTTCACAGGTACATTTATAAATATTGTAATTCATACCTAGAATGGCCAAAGCCCAGCAGTCCCCTTAAATTCAATCAAAAAGCTCTTACTCATAGATGGATATCGGTCCCTGAATAAAAACCTTTTGCTTCCAATCAAGTTCCATGAATTATTCTACCGGAAAACTGTGTAATGTCAATAAAACATCAGATCGTATTATTTTAAAGAAAGTTATTCAAAAGTTTAATGTTCTGCCCTCTTTTTACTGATCTGCACCCAAAATGAATGGAGGTCTCTCCGGCCTCATGTACCGTCCATCCTCCAAGTTACGCAGAAATCTCTACTGTAGGTTTTGAGTAAACATATCAAGTTTTTCTCAAACATCACAAAGTTTTCCACAGAATTAAAATATCCTCAGAGTAGCAGAAATAAATGCATTACAACTTCAACCACTACAATGCAGAGACCTAGGTGGATAAATTAGTTTTCAGTTGGACTTAAACAGACTCTGCAGAATATAGTTTTCAAGGATATATCACAATATTTATCTAAAAATATGGGACATGAATGTACGATGTCTTTGTCCAATGTGAAAATAAAACACACACACTTTCTTGACCTCATTACCCAGCCTTCAAAAAGTAAAAGTACTACATTGTAGTAGTTAAGTACCTTGTAATTTATTATTTCGTGCAGTATTATAGAATTTGTAAAACAAAGGGATGAGCTGAGTTAGTGTCTGTGCAGGTTGTGGGAAGGTGTTCAGAGCCGGTTGGGAAGAATCTGCTGCCACTGTCATAATCTCATAATCCCGTGCCCCCGCTCGATAACAGCTGTGAAGTGAAGCGGCTAGTGCTCTTCTCACTCTTTCACCGCCATGGCTGCTGTCACATGTCTCCTCTGAAAGCTACCCCGACACTCTCTGAGGCATTTCACAGGCTCCACCTTTCCTCTCGCGGGCTGTGAGTCGATGCTCCACCAGGGGGAGGTTATTGTTGTGGCTCTCCATTTCCTGCTGTGCTGAGTTTGAGGACAGAGCCATTACCAAAGATGTAGATATTCTACATTCACAGTTTAATCCGTTCTATAACTGATTTCTACAATGTGTGTCTTCCACCTTGTAAACAAACTCAGTCAGATTGACCGGTGCAGTTCCTGAACCTGCTTGTTTGGAACGGGCCCGTTTTCTTGTGTGCTTTTTTTATCAATACATTCAGATGATTTACTTCACTGCTGTTACTTTTTCAGACATCGGCTGTTCAGTGATCGACATGATCTTGTGTCAATGTGGCCAAACAGGAATTGATCCTATGAATGCTGTTTCCAGGATGGAGCTCTGCACCTGCTGTGGGTCAGTTTGTCTGTGTCAATCCAATATGGTGGAAAAAAACTGTTATTTTAATGATCTGGCAGCAATTTTGAAGTGTTAGAAGAAGATTCAACTGGGTCTGTGGACTGACCGTTAAGGTGTGCTGCCTCGTTAAGGTGTGCTGCCTCGCGCACACACACACACACACACACACACACACACACACACACACACACACACACACACACACACACACACACACACACACACACACACACACACACACACACACACACACACACACACACACACACACATACACACACATACACACAAACACACACATGCACTCAAGTGCTGTCAAGTATGAAGTCGATAAGATGAACGTTTCACAAGAAATCCATTCCTAATACAGACGGATACTTACTACAGGATTTACTGGGTAAATATAAATAGCAAAAGCAAATAGTAAACACATTTTGTCTGAGTTAATATTTAATATATGTATATTGGTATTTCTGCTATTTTTTAATAGAGCAGAAACATTTACTTAGTAGTTGATTTTAACGGATCAATTAGCATTTTGGTTTAAGTCGATATGAAAGAAAACATCATGTGAATTTATTCAGTATCCTGGATATTAAACTAACCTGACACAGCTGAACTTTAGCCCCCAAAGTCTAAGTTTGTTTCTGCAATGAAGAAGTTAATCTAATGTAGTTAATTCATATCATATAGAGAAGTAGTCATCGTGTGTGTGTGTGTGTGTGTGTGTGTGTGTGTATGTGTGTGTTGGTGGGAGAGTTTCCACAGTGAGACCCTGACAAGGTGCTCTGCATCCCAACAAATGTGATCAGAGCTTCGGGGGCTCCGGCCAACCCATGGCACAAATCCATGTCCAATTATCTGCCTTGGAAATTGCAATGGCTTGTCTAATTTATGCGAAAGATACCCTCTGCTGCACACACACACACACACACACACATGCATGCACACACACCCACAGTCCATTACATAATAGCATAGCTGCAGTACCCACCATGATAGAGGAGCCATTATATGTGAGGCCACCTTCGTTTTCCCCGGCTGAGGGGGGATGATTGCCTCCCCACTGTAGTCTTTAATGACCGATAAGAGGCTCTGAACAGAGATGTGCTCTTAGTGTCATCACAGCTCTCTCATCACACTGACAGAAACACATAATCTGCAGGTGAACAGTTTGCAATATGAATAGGGACAGAGGAAAACTACTTCACCGTGTCACGTACTGTATATGAGTTCAACCCCCGAAAGAAGAGTGTCTGCTAATGCACAGGAAGTCCTGATATACACGCGTTACCATTATTTTAACTTCCTGTTAGTGTCCAAGTGACAGCATATGGAATAAAAGTCCTCACTGCATCATGAACACCAGCTTCTTTTATGTGAGACTTTTCTGCTTTGCTCTATTATAATGTGTTGGTTTTGTACTGTTGGAGCAGGAAGTTCCTCTGGAAGTTTCATCAATATTGAATGATTAGTGATTTATATCTATCACCAATGTTCTGTGCCAGTGCGGGGAAGTATTGATGCCTTTATATTGAGAGGTAAAATGTAAGGGAGCGGGAGGAGAGGGAGGAGAGGGAGGACAAGGAGGAGAGGGAGGAGAGGGAAGTGAGGGAGGTGAGGGAGGAGAGGGAGGAGAGGGAGGTGCAGAGGCCTGAGGTGCATCTGACTTTCCACCAGAGGCCGGAGTCTGCAACAAATTAAGAGAATGCACCCTGTTACAAGGTCAGGAAATAAAAAACTGTAAATTCATGGGCTTTACTGTAAAAAGATCTTTGAGGTAAAAAAAGATTAAATACGCTCATAAATCACATTATAAGCCTAAACCATGAAATTGTTTATATAAATGTGAAAAAGGGGGTTAAGATACTAAAAGTGTTGAAGGTAGTTGACATTATTCTTTGTGAGTTTACCCTGAATCTACGTGAAAGGTCTTAATCTGATGATCTGAGATTGATCGCTTCAGTCTCCGGGCACAGACCCAGGGGAACTTGTGGCATTTTCCTCATCGGAGTAAAAGTCCCCACCGAAGAATCACTGTCACATCACTCTTGTGTTTATTGATCTCTGTTTTTTCAGCTATTTTTGAGCTATAAACGATGTTATCGTGTCGATAACATGTTCTTAACATGTGCTGAGTTTCAAGAGCATGCTCTGGTTACATTGAGCAGCTAATTATGTCGAGGAACATGTGTAGGTATGTGTGTGGGAGTGTGTCCCTGTTGGGTAAGGATGTGATGTGCGGCCAATGCTGAGTGCAGCTGGCGTATTGTGTTGAATTTTAATTAACATGTGCGTCTGCTGTGATGTGTGTCCCTGTTGTCAGAATATGTTTTATACCCTTTATGGGAGTTTTCTGAGAATGTACTGAGCTGAAGATATTTTCTGTTCAATAGTAAGTTAGAACTATGCTATTAGAGAAATAATGTGTATAGTTTTGCAACTAAAAGGACATGTACCTCCAAAAAATATATAAGGGTTATATATTTTTGTACAACATTGATTGAAGTAAAGTACAGTTCATGATGAGAATGATCACTTTTGTGCTTATTTCTCCCTCTTTTCAGGCACTTAGCACAATTGGCTCTCTTCTTTTCCAGGAAGGGGAAGGAGACGGCTCTCAAGTAAAAAATGGAATCAAAGAATGCAACAAAATGAAGGGGAAAAATTCAGCTTTGCAAATTCACAGGTGCATTTCTTTTTCTTTAAAGTTTGCCTCAAGGATACACATGAATATCAACGGCTGCACTTTTGACCAATTCACCAGCAAAAGTTCACAGTGAACAGAATCAAACTCGTGACTTTCTTGTCTGTCCAATCGTCATTTCGTCCCTTTTTTACCCATATGGACCATAAGCTAATACACACAATACCCAGTAATAACCATTATTTATAGTCCTTTATGCAAAGTCTTTAATTCATTTTTGCGAAATGCAGATGCAAGAGTTGTTTCACCATCAAAGCCGTTCCCAACACGTCTTTGTGTAACTGTCTTAAAAGGTATTTCAGTTCGGCAGTGACAAGTCCAGAGTTGTATACATGCTTTGCACGTCAACATGAAGAGTATCTTTAAAGTACCCGTACCTCTGTACACTTGTATTTTTGATGGCTTGCAGATAAAGGGATTGTACATGTATACTCGACGTGGCGAATTCAGGAAGAGAGGATCCTACCCAGAATGAACCACCTGCCAGCTCCTGTGGGGGCTTTAAACTTAAATATAGTCTCCCCTTATCTCTTTGCTTTTCTATCTCAGCCTTTCATGTGCTGTAACTCACAGCAAGGTATTCGTGAAGGGATAATTCTGTGGGTTACGGAAACACGCAGAGGAGGTGTCTGCCTCTGGGGTGTAATAGTCAGTTCCTGATGACAGCATGCAAGTCAACTCAAGTTTATTCACGAAGCACACTTTAAATATCCACAGTTTACCGAAGAGTTGTACAGAAAAATAATAAAGAAACATAAATTGGAATAGCATAGCAAGAGCCAACAAGGAGAAACAAAGATCAAAGAGGTAACCTGGAGATGACTTGACAAAACTATCCCACAGGCATACACGAGCAAGGAGCAGTTTGGAGAATATGAAACATGGAGGGCTTAAAAAGAGAATATTAAGAGCTGAATAACATTAAAAGCTTGAGAAACAAATCTAGGTCCTCCGTTTAGCCTAACATATTTCTGAGCGGAAACAATTCATTTTCAAATGGTGATGCGTTCCAGAGCTTTAGGGCAGCAAATGCATCATAACCTTTACCCCGTGACCTCAGCGAGGGAAACAGCCAGGAGCAGCTATTCTGAGAATCTGAGAGATTTGGGAATGGGAAGAGGGCAGAGAAGCTCCGAGATGTATCGTGGCACAAAGCCATGTGAAGCTTCACAAACAAAGAACCTTGAACTCAATCGCATACTTGTGTGGAAGCCAGTGTAGGGATGCAAGTACAGGAGAGATGACGCTGTCTCTTCTTCTTCTTACTGGTAACGAGACCACAAGACAAAGGAAATAATGATGGGACTGTTGTAGGATTCCTGCCACAAGGAATATAAGTTGAACAAGATATCCTTCCTGAAAATGTGAAGCTTTGGGCCCTAGATTGGAGCCTTGAGGTGCTCCACAGCTGATGGGAGCTGATGATGAGGTTTCCTGTAAAATAAGCAACCTGGTGTTCAAGGTGGCTCAGGAGAAAAGTATGTTTGGCAGCTTTTAATCACGCCATCTGAGAATTGAGTTTCTTCCATTTTCTCTTTGCTTTTTCACATAAATTCTCAGGGGAGAAGATTGTGTTTTTGGGGATTTACGGTTGAGTTTGAGTTTTTCTGCTTTCGGGTCCAAGATGACTCCACAGCACAGAGAGGAAGTTATATATATATAAGTTATAAGTAACAGTAAAACATTTATAGCTGTAGTAAGATTTATTGTCAGGTAGTAGAAAGCAAAAGGGCAGTTTTCATACTGCTCTGAAATATCAACTTAGCCAAACACCTGCCAGAGACAGTCCAAAAAAGAAAAAAAAAAAAAGCATCGGACATAAAGGAAGATCTGTCGGACACTTATCTCATGTTCACACAAAAGCATTTAAAGCGTATGACCAGTTCACTGCTTGATTTTCTGATATGTTATATAAGTATAAAAAAGTGAACAAATATCAAAATACAAGAAAAGTTTTTATTTTCATGTACTCCTCCCCCCCCCGGGTACAAAGCCGGTGTAGATATTCCTGATTGGCACTTAGGTGTTGAAATGAGTACAGTAGGTCTGCTGGTGAGCAAAGGGAAATGAACATAAAAATACAAAAATTCAATTATTACATGTTGCAAAGTGTCACGTTGCCCCCGAGCACCAGGGTGAAGATGAAATGTATGTTTTCATCATGAATGTCTTTTTCACGTTCAAGATAATGTGTTCAAGGTGGTTTGCATGACAGATAAACTCGTGAATATATTAAAGAAAAAAGATGGTTTTGAACCCAAACCTGTTTCCAATGACTGAGCTTGGATCACTGCTAATGTGATGTGACCACAGAGATGCTCATCTGTTTGTTTTCTGTCTACACTGGTGATGACACACGGCACCAACCTCCGGGTGGGGGTTGCTGTACACTACTATCAACACAAACCTGCATCATCCATTTCATAATGTGTTTAGAAGCAATTAGTCATGTGGCCACCCCGATCTGCAACTGTCAGGCGCCAGCAAGAATGTAATCCTCTAATCTGACAATCGCAGCATCGGAGGGTGAATAATGAGACGTTTTCATTCAAAGCAATTCAGAGAAAAAGTTTTGTCAAGGCACCGATTGATCATACGTCCCTGAAAGATTGTTGTAATGAAAAGAAACAAGAGTAAAAATGATGACCGTGAATCGGCCGAGACAGACGGAGCAGCCGCAGACTCACAAGTGGCATCGTGACAAGCAGCTGAGCGGTGCAATGCGTGGATGGATGGATGGATGGATGGATGTATGGATGGATGGATGGATGGAGGGGGGGAACGGACAGATAAACGGACGAGCGGACAGATGGAACTCTGTGATTGTTCTCCGACCCGCAGATGGTTTCCGGTCTTGGCCGCGGTTTGATGACAGCCGAACCCGCGGACAGATCCGCTGAGCACGACTTCCTCTCGGTGAAGGATTCGGTGTGGACACAGCAGTTTCTGTCTGGCTAATTTAACTCGGCCCACTCAATCATGTTTAAAGTCTGTCGGGCGATGAAAAGATGGCTCCACAGTGCTCCGGGAAACAAGCTGCCACAGGGCGTGAGGCAGACTGCTTATGGAGTATTTTCTGTTATGTCTCAAATGTTATTTGCTGTGGAGAGAAAAACACTATAGTGAAGCCTCTGCTGCACCTTTGACTTTGTGACTTGAGAACCTCTCTGGCCTTTGGCGCCCGTGCACCGGGGCTGTATATAAAGATTAACTCCTGATGGTGGAGCAGGAAGTCTGCGTGACCTCTCGAGCAGGAGACTTTCAGTGACCCCCTCGCGAGTGTTGTACACAGTGAAGAGAAACTCACCTTTGCCAGGGTGCACCGTCGGAGGAGCACCGAGGCACTTGAACCAACATGGAAAGAAACAAACCACAGTGTTAAGAGGACCGAGTTGACACCAAGAACCTCAAACACTCCATGACGGAGGAGCATCTCTCTCTCTCTCTATCACTCAATCTTTTTTATATTTCAATGTCTCCTCCTATAGTGTTGCTGGTTTTCTAAATCTAAAGACCTTTTGGCCGTAAGTGCAGAAGCACAGAAAGCATGGAGCGCTGGCATCGACTTGTGTGTTTGTGTGTGTGTGTGTGTGTTTGTGTGTGTGTGTGTGGCCACAGGACACAAAGAGCAAAAGATTGTGAATTGATTCCTGCCACTAGACACATTATGTCTCTGTATTATCATAAAATGACGGGGGAGCGACAGTGCACATTTGTAATGACTTTTATCACACCAGGAATTATTGGGTGACAATGCATTTGCAATTTTGCTCGCATTGCAATCCCGTCATCGCAGCCAGATAAAGAAGTCTGTCTCTCAGTGTGGCTGCAGCTCTCTAGTCTGGATGCTGTTCATCTCTGATATGTTTGCAAGGGATGCAGGGAGATGCTGCTGTGAGGAAAACGTGAAAATAATCCTCTTCTATCTCACAGTTTAGCTGTTGTTTTTACGGGTAAAAAATACACATGTCTAAAAACCACTGGGAAAAACACCATTCCATAGGAAAGCAATGGTTTTGCAGGGAGATGCATTCAGAGCCACGTGTCTGTGTGTGTTCGGCCTTCTGCTACTACTACAGACAGTGAACTAACTAGTGCATCAAAGTGGATCACATAAGAATAAAAATAGTCAGCAGTAAATATCTTGTCAGTGGCTTTGCTGCTTGTCAAAAGGGCCAAAAGGTTTTTAGCCAACAAAACTTTTCCAAGAGCCCAACCTTGAAAAAGCGAGAGAAGGAGGAGACCTTAACCTATTTGATGTGAGGGACTCTGCGTGTGGCATTGGGTTTGATCCCAGGTGATCGGTCAGGTCACATGTCAGGACGTAGGTTAACAGATCCAGGCACCAGGTCGGGTCCTGTGCACTCCTCACCAGCAGGACACAAACCAGTAGATGAACCACAAACCAACTCCTCATCGTTTGAATTCATTAACACACCAGTTGCATTCAAGAGAGTGTGGACGAGGATGAAGACCGGGAAATAAAACATTTTCACTTGAGACACATCATTCTGCCGTTTCCTGATTTATTTCAAAGTGAATCTCCTACTCGTGGGAACAGTTGAACAGGGATCCCGCATTGAATGTGAATCACGCTCTAACAACTGAAATTACCTGACCTTAAAGAAAACAATCAAGTTCAAGCTGTGCCTGAAGACGTTCTGAATCACAAGGCCTGCGTGTTCTGCAATGTGACTTCCTGCTGTTTCCCAAAAGAGAATTATTGTGGTTCTAGGTATTGTAGGATTGACAGTAAGTAGTGCTGCAGCAGAATAAAGAAGCTCACTCTAAAAGTAATGACATCTGCAGCTCTGCTAACGAACCAGACCAGGACTGTCACCTTCTATTCAAAAGTTATTCGTTACAAACCTTGGACTGAGAAGTTTGTATTCGAACTGTAATGACCAGTCTAGAAATGCATCGGACTGTCTGAGGCTGTTTGACTTGTGAACCAACAGTTTGACCTTATCCGTGCCCTCTTCACCTGTGAGTAATGCAGTTCACATTTCTTTCCTGCTTCACCTTAGACAGCGAACATAGATGAGGCTGATCGTTGAATTCGTACCATGTGACCGCTTTTTTCTTTATCGAAAAAAAATCTGCAGGCTCACCCGTTAGCTTTGTTAGCTTTCCATCCGAGTAAGAAAGCATTCAGAGGATAACGTCACTCACTCATCATCATCATCATTCATTCACTCACCGTCAAGTCCTCCCACAAGTTATGCATAAAAGCTAATATATAAAGTGAAATCTTAAAACAATTATCAGCAATGTTCTGTGCTGCCATGCAAGATAAAAAAAAAACTGTTCAGTGAAAGAACTGTGGTGATACAAACTAGCATTCATCTGTCCTGACAGGATAACGTGTCAGGTCAAATTAGTTCAAACTCGATATTTAAGATTAAGATTAAGATGCATTTATTTGTCCCAAACACATGCACAGACATGCACAGGCACTCTCATGCAGGTAGGGTAATTTAACCTCTGCTTTTGACCCATCTGGTGCAGGACACACAGAGCAGTGAGCGACCATGTACGGCGCTCGGGGAGCAAATGTTGGGGGAGTAAGGTGCCTTGCTCAGGGGCACTAGACAGGGTAGGGAGACTCTTGGATTTTTGGACAGATCAATCCAGGTTCGTCTTTTGTTGTCTCTCCGTGGAGTCGAACCAGAGACGAACCAGAGACGAACCAGAGACCTTCTCTGCCCATAGTCCAAGTTTCTGCCACTAGTCCACCGCCTCTCGGATAAAGCGGTAACGGTCAAGGCGAACCGATACAAAAGGTAAACAGCAGAATTCACAATATTAACGTGCTGTTGTTGTTTGTTTTTTTAATCGATACCTGAAGTTGATATCGGGAACCAAACTTTGACTCCAGCAAACCAGGGGGGGGAATCTTCAAGGTCCCAATTAGAGAGGAGTGGACGCTCTCTCTCGTCCCCGTGGTGAAGGATTAAAGCAGCCGACATCGAAGAGACTCAGACACAAACCACTTAGATGAACATGCCTGGACGGACTCACTGTGAAATATTTTCCACAGAACACTCGACGAGAGCAAAGAGACGCTGTCCTGAGAATAGACATGGACACTTTCCAGGAAGAGCTAAAATACGTATGTGATATTCTCTCAGGAGGAATATATTGATACACAGTAATTTAAGTGTTCTGTGTTCTTTGTTATGTAGTAGCTATGAAGCTTTATAAACTAATATATACATATATATGAGTATTAAGAACTTTACCTGATGTAATCTGCATATTTTGTTTTGTTGTTTTATCGATCATGAGAGTGGAGCCTTGATAATGGTGAAAGTGTTTTAGCATAAAGAACCAACAAAATGCACAAATTACTCTTTAAGTGCTCCATTTTTTAAACAAAACTTTTTGTAAAAGCATAATTACATTACATTTTTCCCAAACTTCTCTTCATTCCATCCTGAATCTGTCCTCTCCTTTACCCGCCTGAGGTCTCAGGCTGGGACGGACGGTACAGATGCATCTATGGTCAGAGCTGCAGTCGAACACACAATGTTTGTGTTTCATTCGATAAAAAGATCACAAAACGGAGGCGTCATGCCTTCTTGCTTTTGAAAACATTTTTCAATTTTAAGCCTCGGGATGGTACCAGCTTCCTCTTCCTTTTTTTGGGAGTCATTTACATTTGGCTTGTTCCGCGGGAAGATTACAGATGACACATCCAGTAAGGAACAGAAACAAGATACTGAATCCTCAGCAAGTCGAACCAAAGAGAGTCCAAAAGCATAAAGAATGAAAGAGTGTCCTCCGACTGACTCCACATCGTCTCTTGCAAATCACATGAATTTATAAACACACCAGTTGCATTTTTCGGGCGCATTGGATTGATGAGGAGGTGTAAACCAGTTTGTACGCTTGAGACACATCAGTGTGCAGCGTTCCCCAGACGGCACCAGGAGTCTGGCTGTTTGGAGTTTAAAAAGCAATTTACCCCAGAAGAGGAACACCATTCACTTTTTTTAAGTCATGCTTTTACTTTCTCTACTTTGGGGTTTAAGCGATTTAAGATGTAAGGTTTTATTTATCAGCATCAGACATTTGTATTCAAGCCAAAGATATTTTTCAATGAAAAGTCAATATTTGTGCATTAACATCTTGTTACGTGGACTTTGCGAGATAACAACTGTTTTAAACCTGAAATATATCAATGTGTCTGTGAGTGTGTGTGTGTGTGTGTGTGTGTGTGTGTGTGTGTCAGCCATTCTTCCACTGCATCTTTTATATTATGTAAGTCAGACGGATCTGTATTACTCTTTTATTCCTTTAAAAACAGTTGTAGTGCATAACACAGTGCTGCACACAGACATACACACTCAATGAGAATTACAAGACATAAAAACCAAAAGAATAATAACCTGTTGATTGACGAGAGCGTCGCTTTGAGAAATATGCATCACGATCTCGAAACCAATTAAACCATTAAACAATTATTACCCACGTCTCTCCTTTAAAAAAAAAAAAAGTGTATTTTTTTGCCTCAGCTCCCGCAAACGCAGAATAAAACGTGTAAATTCAGATTCCCAGATCAACTCACAGCGCATCAAAACAAAAGGCATCAACATCAAAACACCAAATCCAATAGCCAGCCTCATTAGGCCGCTCTCTATTGATGTGCAAGCTCCCTTCAGCAAACAGCATGAGGCTCGCACTGCTTCCTCCGAGTCGATGAGTCAGAGCAGCACTAAACACGGTCAGCGCCGCTCGCTGCTGTCGGGCCCGAGCTGTCCATCACTATTCTTTTCATGCTCCAGATCAAAGCAGAGGATGGGGCATCTGCATGCTTGACATTTTATTTGTGGCTTTGTACAAGAGTAAAATCTCCACAGATTTTAGTCTCCACAGCATCATCCCTCTGAGGCTGCAGCGCTCATTACCCACCGGGCAAGGGGCCGGTCGGATGGGTGAGGAGATACAAAAGTTGTGAAATTGTATTCGGTTTCTTATTTTATTAATTCATCTGCAAGGGACGATATTTAAGGAGCAGTCTTTTAAAATTAGAACACAGCCGAGAGCCGAGATGGATAATTAACTCTGTTTTTGTTGCTGTCTGTTTGTTTGATCGTCAACAGGATTACACAAAATCTAGGAGAACGGTTTTGGCTTACAGATGGGACATGGTTCAGTTAGAATCATTTAAAATTTTGGCTTGGATCTGGACAAAGGAACAGATCCAGGAATTTTCTTCACATTGCGAGAGAGATTTTTGTTTTTTGGGGCATTTTAACAGATTTGTATAATATATTTATCTAAATGGACCAAATCAGGATTTTCTTTTATACACACTGTTTGTTTAATAGCCAGATTACGCATAAAAAAACATAATTCAGATACAATTCATGTGCTGATCTGTAATCAGGGGTGGATTCAGTCATTTTATATTTTTAGGGCTTTCCCAGAGAACAATTCCTGACATTGGTGGAATTTAACTGAATTTAAGGAGACTGTTGGGCCGTGGTGCAGATGCATGCTCTACTGAGCTCTGTGTGTTTGTCAGCAGGATCAAATAATAACTACTGAACTTGGTAGAAGAATGAGACATCAGGGGCAACACAAGAACCAATCAAATCTAGATGTGGATTCATAACTGTTGTCTTTTTTTCCCTTAATTTTCACCTATTTCCTTGTGTCCTTCTAGTTTTCATGTTAACTCGTTTGCCAGACTGGGGTAAACACTTCGGTGTCAGACTGAAACAAGGCCACATTTTTGTACTAAGATCACATCGGTTTAGGGTTTGTTCTGTAAGATCCAGTTGGGACTGTCTCAGCTTGTCAGGGTCGATTCTACACTGTCAGACTGGCCAGTGGCTGTCAGGGGAACATGGAAGAGGGATTTGAGTAGTTAAATAAAGGTCAACAGAATAGTGTCAGCAAACTCTCTCTGTGTTTATTTTCTCTTTTTAAATCATATTCATTCATCATCACTCCATATTTTTCCTCCTGCACTGGCTCAGTGCCTGAATGAAATTCTGTATCAGTCTTACCATCCATTTGTTGTGTGGATTTAATTCTGGGCCATGTGTTGAACGGAAAGGGCTATAAAAGTGTGTGCCTTGTTTCCTGTATTGTGACACAATGATCCCGAATGTGTAGTTTTTTTGTGAAATTCAACATGCGACTTGTTGTTTTGTGCCTGTGGCTTGAACACAAGGTAAAATGAATGATGCGTCTCCGTGCCACAGTAACTGCAAGAGGTGATTCAGAGTAACGTTGTTTACATGTCAACACAAACCACATTTTCTTCAGCCACAGGATGAAGAATCGATTTTTAGCCGATGCAACTGGCTGATCGTCACCTGCTGCAGATTCCAAGTCAGTATTTCACGTCTTGTCCTTTGTAGCCTGGTGATCGGGGGGGGGCCCTTCCCGGATGCTGAGGCCCCATGATAAGACACCGACACTGGGCCGTCATGATGATGTGTTTTCATCTCGGAGTTATATCACCTTCACGTTTCACAAGCACAACACTGAGCCAACAACGGTTGTAGATTCCACATCTTCGTGTTTTTCAGCAATTTTGTTCCATCGGGGAAAAAACAACTTTATGGAAGTAAACACAAAATAAGTCCACTTTGTGCTGCCGAAGATAAAAGTAACCAGTTATTTTCCGGGAACCTAAATGGCACTCTGCATCTGGATGGTATTTCCTCAGAGGCAGAGACGCACTCCTGGTCTGTGAAGGGAGCAGAAACAACAACAAGGTGTGTTATATTTCCATTATAACGTAATGACAAATCATTTACCGGTGTCTTCTCCATCACGATGTATGAAAAGCCCGGAGAAAGAGGGCTGATTATTTGAGATGAAAGTCGCCCACGCGGCCGCCCTCCACCTCGCACACAGTAGACGCGACAGTGAAGCACTCGGTTTGAAGAACGCAACAGGAGTAAACACCTGCGCTGCTTATTGTAGCTTCGGAGGGAGAGGATTGAGTGGATTTACATTTGCATCATAGGCATTTATCTGCCACGCTAGTTCAGAGAGCGAGAGAGACGCGACTTTAAAGTTGAAATCCGTTTCTCCTTGAATGTTGTCGCCTCTGAAGCGAAACGTGGCGGCTTCATCGTGTAGACGGTTGTCGAAGAGACTCGTGTGTGTGTGACTCACCTGCAGGAAAACATTTCTCTGAACTGGCTCCAGCCACTGAAGTGCCATATACCTAAATGGTCTGCTGCTGATATTAATGTACTGAGGCCCTTTCAGAAAGAACCACTACACACAGGAACCCATTATTTTCTATGGGACGTTTTCTCCTGCTTTGTGGACAAGGTGAGTAACACCAGCCACACATGGCATGCACAATGGAGTGTGTGAGTTTCCTGAATTATGTCATGACTTTACATGACACATAGCGTTTCTATTTCTATCTTTCTAATTGAACGGGCCTATACTCCAAGGTCTTTACTAGAACTGGGTAGGAGTGAAGCTACCTAGAAGAAACAGAGACAAGCGTGTTTATACAGATAAAACAGGAAGTGACATACAAGGAAGCAGGAAATGGTGAGTTTGTGTGTGTGTGTGTGTGTGTAACCATGACATATACACACAGATATCAAAACATCTTCTGATTTGACACGCTCTGCTCACACTTCTGTGACACCACAATTTTGACTTTTTTAAGTAGTTTTGTATTTTATGTTCCAGTTTAAAGTCAAATAGACGATGAATCACTGCCCGCATCGGGGGGGGGGGGGGGAGGGGTGTGCATATTGAGTGATTGACAGCTAGAATCTACAGCTCACGGTCAGGCTCCACCCCTTGCTCCTCCAAATATGGTTAACTGTGGTTTTAAAAAAAAACAAGATGGCGCAGGACAACACACTAAACTCGAGGCTTCAAAATGGCAGCTCACAAACTAACGGGTGCGATCACGGTCGGTGGACACCTGGTCACTATTAGCGGATAATTTACTGAAGGATCAAACAAAACTAAGAGCATCTTCAAACGTTAACAACAAGAGAGACAATCATCAATTAGGTTTCCCTCAGAACGTTGCGTGTTTGATGTTGCACATTAGTCTCCTCTGTAGGAGACAGGGTTGATCCCTTAGGATCCATCTTCACAGACAAACTATTCCATTTTATATTAAAAATATGTATAATGTACTGTACAGCTGCATCTTTTAATTACCTCCGATCAATTCCCTTCAAATTTACCCCTGTGTCTGTTATTTCATTCATGCGCTGTGATGTTTATAAGCTCCATTGATTCATGACTTCCATTTATTATTAGGTCTCTACATACAGGGGGGATATGAAGAGGCATTGGTCATACATCTCCTCAGTTCTCTTCAAAGCCCACGTGTTCAGGCTTCAAACTAAATTCTCCACGTGACGCCAGCAGCCGCCCGTTTAACATGAGTGTGTCTCCTCCCTGAGAAGACAACGGGTTCCATGTGTGCTCCCTGGTGTCCGTGTCCAGAGGTTTGTCTTCACTGAGTGGACGTCCTCAGTTAATGATCCGTTCTTAATATTCTGTGGCCGTCTGTATGTGTTTGGCCACAGAATGAACTTCTGAAAAAGCCCCCCCTCTGTGTTGCCCTCCTGGAGCACTGTTGACAACTTACCGCTATTTTGTCAGAAACTCATTACCGTTCATTTGAGAGCATCTTTCATAACAACTTTCTTGAATTGTCCCTAAAAACCTTTTTGTGCTCCGTGCTTTCAAAATCTTTGCTATATTTGTTTTTCCTTTGCTGAATTTGAGGTGTAACATTTTCACACTGTTTTTTCTGAAAGCACCGAGACGGATGTGTTTTTCAAAAATAAGATGTTTGTGACTAAAAACGTTGCTAAGGCAGCTTTTTATTTTTTTATGCTCCGAGCCACTGAACAGTCTGATGAACTGAGAGCAGTGTTGAATTCAGAGACTCTACTTTTCTCCCGCTATCTAGAAATGAAGTGGATACGAACTCTGCCGTCTTGCACTGATGGCGTCATTCAGAGTTAGAGTCCCCTTGGCAGTTACTGTCAGGAGATGGAGCCGCGCCACCAAGGTCCCACAAATACACCTGCCTGACCAATACGCGTCAGTCTCATCTGTCAATCATGATGTTTCACCCCGTGTTTATAGCATCGAATGAAAAAATAAAACCGAACAAACGTCAGTGTGATTAAAAACGACCTAAAATGACAGAAATCCTTTTTTGGGAAAAATGTATTTGACATGTTGTTAGTCTGGTGGAAGCCGACCAGTACTGCAGCCAGCCACCAGGGGGTGATTGACACACTTTGGCCTCATCTCTGTGTTTGTAATCTTTAAACATTAGCTTCACCATATCTGTGTTGTAAATTCTATTCCATTTGAACCGTCTGTTTATATTATTATTATGCATTATATCTTTTTTTGTTTGCTTTCTTTTGACTGGCCTCTGGTTTCCCTGCCCGGCTCCTCCCTGCCCGGCTCCTCCCTGCCCGGCTCCTCCCAGCCCGGCTCCTCCCTGCCCGGCTCCTCCCTGCCCGGCTCCTCCCAGCCCGGCTCCTCCCAGCCTGGCTCCTCCCTGCCCGGCTCCTCCCTGCCCGGCTCCTCCCTGCCCGGCTCCTCCCAGCCCGGCTCCTCCCAGCCCGGCTCCTCCCAGCCCGGCTCCTCCCAGCCCGGCTCCTCACAGCCCGGCTCCTCACAGCCCGGCTCCTCCCTGCCCGGCTCCTGCGCCACATTAATGCAACAACACTGTTTGTTGCTTTGGTTGTGAGCAGATCAGGCCTCACAGTGCCTAACGCTATTACACTGCCAGGGTCAGGGGTTCGATTCCCACTAGGATTACACGTGTCTTTTACTTGAAAGCCTTTCTGAACAACAGCATCCAACCAAGTGACTCGTGTTGACGCAGACGAATGTTGGAAAAAATAAATAATGATCTTTGTGACACAACAGCGGCGAAGACAGAGTTTAGCTCGGAGATGTTTTCTTAACGGCTGCTGCCGCCGAGGGAGGACGAGGCAAGAGGAGCGGTGTCATCGGCAGCCGGTGTTTGTAGGAGTTATTTATGAAGTCTCGACGGCTCCGCAGACAGCAAACCGGGGACGTAAAGGTTATTTATTGCTGCTGCATATTTATAATCGGCTTGCGATTAGTTCAGGTAGGCTACGGTGGTGTGGCAGGAGGATACTGTCGGTAATTACATGTGAGAATGGGCCGCTGTATTTCACCAGGCCCGAGCGCTGAGCTGCTCCGCTCCCATGGCGTTCACGCTACCGCAGGTCGGCCCTTATTATCTCCGCCTTTATTGCTTCTCCGCTATGTGAAGATTCCCTCCTGGGTTAAAATGTGTGCTTATATGTATTGTTTTTTTTTTAACAAGACTGTCGTTAATGACCAAGCAGAATAAAGACGCGGGAACTCGTCCCTGAGGCTCAGGACATTTGATATAATGAGAAGATTAACTTTTACAAACCAATATGTGTGGACTGTTGGACTTTATTGGGCAAATGGGTACAAGCAGTGTAAATACCACTCCTGTGAATAAAGTGAAATCCACGTATATGATGATTAACTCTTCTAGCTGGTAGATTTTGTTTTATGCTAATTCATCAATTCAGTTTTTTTGGTTTATCCAATAACAAAAACCCTCTGCAGTCCAACCACCCACAGAAAAATAAACCTATTGCCTTTAACAAAGGAGAATGTGTTGACATCACTTCCCCTCATACTGCAGCACTACTCATCCTTATTGAGACTCCACACAAACATGTAATGTGTGGCTGCCATGAACAGAAGGAAGAATAAAGGTATTAAAGCCTGTCTAAGTCAAGAATATCCATAATGTACGTCAACGCCACATTGAAATGCAGCCATAAACTGAAGTTTGGGCGTGTTGACATGAGATACATAGAGTTTACATCAGGAAACAACAATAAACTGTGTCTGAACACGATAAACAAAAAACCTGCAGGCAGCACAGAGTAGCCGAAAAAAAGATGAGGTCCGATTTTTACCCTGAACCGAACATGACTAGAACCAAATGGAAACTGCATGTCCAGAGATCTGAACACGAGCTCCGTTTGCTTCACTCCTCTTCCCCCCCCCCCGGCACTCGGCGCAAAACTTCACTTCTTTCCCAATCCATTTGTTCAGTCTTTTAACTTTAACATTTAAGAAGCGTGTTTTTTATAACTGCTCTCATAGCAGATGTTAGATTGGTGATTTTTTTGTATTTGACACAGGCATGAGAAAAGTATATACACGATAAATACTTGTTATTTGTTACTACTCAAATATTGAAGGACTCACAAGAACTTAAGAATCGCTGAAAATACCCATATTCAGGGTCAAACTGATATTAAATAAAACATTTGAAGTGTTTTAGTATTTACTTTTATTCTTTCTTTATTGCTCCTCTGAGATACACTTAGATTAAATGTCATTTTGTCACATGCGGGCATCTGTTTCAGTATTTCCTGCAGGGAAGTCCTTTGTATTAGTTATGAATCCAGTCTTCGTTCTTTCCTTTGAGTCTTTCGCTTTAAATTGTGTTGTTTAGATAACAAACTCTGCCACAGACCACAAAGTAATCACAGACAGAATTCCCCCAAACGCTCTATTTAACGCAAATACACAGAAACTGGAGTTTTTGGAATCTGCACTTTTTGAAGGTGTTTGTAAAAATCTCTGTTTAATCTTGAAAAGGCCATTTAGCGGAAGGAGAAGTTTGTTTTTGCAAATTGATTTACAGTAGTGTTGATGGGGCGTCATATCAGAAAATTTTCTCCATTAAATCCTTTAAATTGAATCAGAGGCCATTCTTTGTGGTTGTTGTAGCAGGATTGAACCTGAGAGAAACGCCTGGAATGCGAGTGTGAGCAATAATCTATGAAAAACATGTCGACTAGCGATGGGAAAGGAATCATGTGCTAACAAGAACTTGTATAACTCATTTTGGTGAAAAAACATGAAGTGCCAAATGCATTTGCAGCAGCATGGGGAGGATTTGCATATTTCATATTTCAGTAGGTAATTAGGATTTGAAATGTATTTTGTACATATCGGCATGTGTAGTTTAACTGTTTATTCCCATATTTTATGTTTCCCACGAAACTGGAAATAGGTTTGAATTTAACATGAAAACTTCCTGTGTTAAAATCGAGTCACGAACAGTTTTTCTTTGAATCAACAGTGTTAACCTCTGCACCACCGCGCCGCCGCCATTCTCATATATTATATTACAGAGTAAACATGAGCAGCATTCACATTTAAAAACTCTATGCATTCAAATATAAACACAAACATTTGATCTTCAGGTTTCCATACACAACCCTGAATGCCAAACTGTCTCCTGTGTTTGTGCAAACGAACCCCGTGTCTGCTGCATCCGAATGTCACACCGTCTCTCTGGGACACTTATTAACTGACACATGTCACCATGCAATTTGCCAGTGGCCACTTCCAGCTATTTTCTCTTCTGGTAACTGCCGGTGGCACATGCTACCATCCTGCTTCTTCTTCTGTCTCTGTCTCTGGGGTTAGAGGGACACGGGGGGGGGGGGGGGCAAAGATGTCCCAGCCTCCCCCTGATGAAGAAACGCAGCCCGGAGGAAAAAACAGTCTCACCAGGGAGTCCTCCCAGTGGCACGTGTGTAAATGTCATGAAACCATTTCACCAGATAATGCAGTAGTTGTGCATCAAATAGGGGAATTTTAAGAGTTTAACACACAGATGCCATTTTACTAACTACTTTGGTTCTGATCCGGTGCCTGTGGACGACCTTGATCAGACGAATCATCTGTTACGACTCTGCACAGTGACAAAGGGCCGAGAACACAGAGGCATCGTTGTCAAGGCAACGTGGTTATAGAAGGCAAAAGGCAGATGCGTGTGCGTACACACACACACACACACACACACACGTACACACTCACACTCACACGTACGCACTCACTCACTCAGTCTGTCAATGACAGCGTCACCGGGCTTTAGGAGGTTCAACAAAGGAGCAGATCCAGGAGACACAAATGTTATCTTTGTATTAAACGGTGTAAGATTTGCATTTGGGGGTCGGATATTTTAGAGTTAGTGCCAAAATATTTTGATGGAAATATAAATAGTTTTGGTAAGTGAAAACATTATGACACCAGAATGATTGAGGAAATCTTAAAATTGTAATAAAGTAGTTTTGTGGTTGGTAAGAGTTAAGATACATTTATTTATCCCAAACACAGGCACACTCATGCAGGTAGGGAAATGTAACCTCTGCTTTTAACCCATCTGGTGCAGGACACACAGAGCAGTAAGCAGCCATGTACGGCGCCCGGGGAGCAGATGTTGGGGGAGTAAGGTGCCTTGCTCAGGGGCACTAGACAGGGCAGGGAGAATCCTCTTGGATTTTTGGACAGATCAATCCAGGTTCGTCTTTTTCTTTTTTCTTCGTGGAGTCGAACCAGAGACCTTTTCTGCCCATATTCCAAGTTTCTGCCACTAGTCCACCGCCTCTCCTATGGTAATGATAATAATGAACATAATTATAAAACATGTATCCTAACCCTGTCCCATATAAACTAGCAGTAATGTCGTATGGAGTATTAAATACTGATGGTGTGTTTATTAACATAATGAGTAAATGTTGTTATACTGTACATTTACTTTTATATAAAATTATGCATCATTATTGTGTATATATAATATTTATCACATATGTGTTGATTTTGAACAGTTTGAAAAGTGTCGACTGATGTTTTATCCAATCTCACAGTCCTTTGAAATTAGATTCAGGTTGTGGAAATATTCTGGTCTGATTTAATACGTAAGAAGTCTCTGGTGTCACAGCTTGATGCATTTTTTTTTTTTATATTTGCCATCCACTCCGATCATTTCCCTTTGACTTCAGGCAGTTCATAAATGTGGCATCGAAAAATATTTCCTCTGAAAGTAATTCAGTCAGAGCTCATGATTTGTAAAAAAATAACTAAAAACTCCTTATGGACTTTTCTTGTGTGGATTATTTCAGAAACAACTCCAGTCTAGTCAAAATAAAGACAAAACATAGATACTTGTCTTCAGCATGGATCAGTCCCAGTATAGATCTTTCACACACTCCCACATCACGGTTAGTCAACAGCCATTTTCTTGTTTTATCACAGACTGTCTGAGCGTTCCACTGAGCAATGTCGGCTGTTTGTAATGTTAATGTTTAGAGAAGCTGTCGCAGTCGGTGGAAGTCACACCGGTTTGAGGTCGGCTGAATTTATTATGACCCATAAAAAATGACTTTATGGCTCACACCAAAATACAAATCTTTAAAAACCTTTGTTCTCTCACTCTATTGGACAGTCACACAGTATGTTGTACGCTGGTTGACACAAACACTCATGGGGCATTCGAGGCCTTCAGGAAAGCCTAAAACATACAAGTAGTAAAAACTTGATTTAACAATTATTTTCTCTATCAAGTTTGCTTCTGAATTAAAGGATTACTAACAGAGAGGCTGACATGAAGGCCCAGTTCTAATTCCCATTATTCTCCACTTATAAACTCACACCCACTTTTGCACCAACAGGGAACCGGTTCTGTACCAGTTCATGCACCAACAATAAATTGGTTAGGAGCCTGAAAAAGTCAGTTCCCAGTCAGAACCAGAACAAACAGCAGGTTGTCAGGTGCAGAAGCTGAAGGCATTAACCGGCATGTGACACTCTACATGTTGGAAGAAGCTCCATGTGCATCACCCTCTGTTGATCCTTGATAACAATGGTTCCTCAAAACACTGGAAGTTACACCGAGGTCTTCAGAGTCCTGAGCAGAACTGGGCAGAACTTCTGAAGAGTTTATCGAGTCCAAACAGTCAAAAATGCAAGTAAACACATAAATTCTCATATTAATGTTAATTTGTTCCATCATACATCGTCATAAATAGGTGAAGTTAGTTCATTAGAAACTTTAACTTCACATTAAAGCAGAAAAAAGACTTTGCGAAGACAGAGGTTACTGAAGCAGCATTAACAAAAACTTATTTAAATTTAAAATAGACTTTAAAGAGATGTTTTGTGTGAAGACATTCGCTCCTCACTCCTTTTCTCTCTGTATTTCTGGGGAGTGAGGAGTTCAGAGCCAAGCCGCTGAACTCTAACAAACTGTATTGACAGGGGCCGTCTGATTAAAATATGTTTATCGTCTCATTAAGACTCTAATAATCTGTGTTCCTCTTTTGTTGCCTGACCAGAACTGAACCGAATCCTTCATAAGCATGCAACCTAAAAATCTATAAAACAAATGAAACAAACTGTTCTTCAGGGATTTCCAGCTGTTTCTTCATATCATCTTGCATAGTGAGATATATAAGAAGTAAGTTAAACACTATTTGGAACCAGAGATGATTTCGCCACAAGGCTGAAACTGTGCTCGGATGTGTCCTATTACTTGAAGGTGAATAATTTAGCTGTACTCCGTGTGACTGGGCTGCTGAATGATTTACTCCGGGCATTAAAGGGGAATTCATGGGCTTGACATAGACATAAATTCCTGCGGTGAAAAGGTTAATGCTCCCGTCTATGATGATAACAGAGGGTTTTATTGAAATGCTGCTTTTTGTGCTGAACCGCAGTCAATATCTGCTGCAGTGTGGAAAACAAAGCCCAGAACAAATATAGAATCAGATAGCCTCATAAGACCTGGGATGAAGAGTATTCCTGTGATACTGGTTCAATCCAGGCTTTTACTTTACAGACCCGTTCATGATAAAGAATCCACATTTACTGATGATATGTATCAGATGTAGGATCACCTGTCCGAGTTTGACCTTTTCTGACCTTTAACATTGTAGTTGCATCCTTTAATCTGACACCAGCACGGGGGAAAGGTGACAAAGTGTAGAACATCGACTGCACCAGTGGCGGGCGTTGGGAACGTCTTGTTCCCTCACTCCGCCGCCCGTCCTCTCACGTTGCTCTCATGGAGTTTGCGTCTCACCTACTTTTCTCTGCGTGGGTCGTGTACGGTTCAAAGCTACAAAATACACACAGAAAATGATCTTTCACCAAAGCGTCAGTGTCTGTAAATCGAATTTGTCACAACATTAATACATGCATCCTGCGTCTCTTTCAAAGTAAAAGCCCTCCAAAGCGTTTCCATTCATTTGTTCTTAAGGTTTTTATCTTGAAATATTTGCAGGACTTGGAAGACGCATGGCTTTTCATTCAGCTCTGGCATTTAGTGGAGTACATAGGTCTTCTTTGTTTTCGAGGAAGTACCAGACATAACAAATATAAAAGTCTCTACTGGAGGGATGAGCATCAATCCTGCTCATTTTGCTCATCTCCAAATCTCCCATATAAGCGAACAAGTGAGCTGGAATAAAAGACGTGTGGATGTTTCCCTTTAATTTCATCCTCATTAAATCACACAGTGACCCCCCTGCGCCCGGCACGGAATCATCTGCATTCGCTGCATCTTCCCACTAATTTATCCGGCTTTTCTTTTAATCCTTTCACTGGTCTGCATCTGCATGTAAAATACAGATTTTTATTTTTTAAATATAATGTTGCTCAACGGCAGGGGTGAGCAGTTCATCCACAGTAAACCCCCCTGGTAGATGTGCACGTCTGTGATGATTCTCAGCCGTCCAGATGTTTTAATATATAGAGTTTGACTTAGACTTTGCACCAGGTGGGTTCATTAGGTTATCCTCCCAGTTAGAAGTCCCACCATCAGCATATTTCTACATATGTTAGCAACGTTTACAGTGGAGACATATACATGATTAATGTATTTAAATGCCATAGCAGCCGGTTGGTACATGGTCAACGTCTCCTCGAGAATACAAAACAGGGACTAGGTTTGGATTATTTATGGATAAAGCAAATTAGGCTGCTGAAATCCTGTGTTGCTGTTGCCCTGCATCGACCCTTATCCTCCAAAAGCTCTTGAATCCCGTTGTTTTACCACGTTGACAGTGTCCCAGTTGCTCGCCGTGAGTTCAGCGTCCTGTTGGATTCTCAGATCAGATATTCAGGTTTTTTAGAATGTCTGGAGCGACCGATTTGCACATTTCCGTTCTCACGCGGCACCTCCGGGTTAATTTCAGGGGAATATCTTGAATATGTCTTGAATATATAACGGCACAGTTTCTCATTTTGTGTTCATTAATTACAGGCGACCGATCAGTAAATGACAGAGGTGATGAAGAGAATGATTTTCAATACGCAGACCACTTCAAGTTTTGTTCACAGCAGCACGGTGGAGATAAAGGAGTATTTACCTACTGACTTCAATATGCTCCTGAAAGACTATTGTTCACATGTGACCATGAGTCTTTTCATGTGTTTCTTATGTCAGTAAATGCTCCGATACAGTCAAGACAAAAATGGTTGTGTAAACCAGTGTATATCTAGGTCAGCAGAGATATGCAAATATCTTGGATTTTTAAAGTAACCACCATAATAACCATTTCAAAAGAAGGCGTCGTGTTTTTTTTTTCCTGCTTGTAACGTGACGATCTATTAATCACAGTCGTTCTTCAGGCCTTTTTTTCGTGCTGAGGGAGATTTGTCAGAAATCAGTCAAACAGCTTCCATTGCTCTCCCGTGCTGTGTATTTCCCATGTTTGTCAAGCTTCATTTATCTCCCCATTCAATTGCACCAGGAGCCAAATACTTTCCACTTTCCCACCCGCTCCTTGGAGGCTCTCTGGGAAATGTGGTGGGAGAGGAGGAGGAGGTGGGGGAGGGAGAGAAGGAGGAGGCGGTGGAGGTGTAGGAGGAGAAAAGAAAAAAAAATACATCTCATTGATTTTTCCATCATGACTTGAAATAGCATATTTATTGATCGCCTATAGGGAAGGGGAGGGGTGAGGGGTGAAGGTGGTTGAGGGATGGTGCGATGTTGCTAAAGGCAATCACCCCGTTCTGGCAGCTTTATCAGTTTAGCACAGGTCACTTTGAAAGGTGAGGACGGTGACCTACTATTTCTACTACCTCAGAATCCACTTCAGCACCTTCGTGGGAAGAGGATCAGTTTTCCAGCTCCATTGTGCGGCGGTGAGAGCAGCGTTTGCCCTAAAAGATGAAAAAAACATGAAATATTCAATCGACAAACTAAGCACTGTTGCTTGTCGGGTGACGAGTTAATATTATATGAGACATCTGCAGTTAACTGGGCTCTCGACTCGTCTTGAACTCAACGTCGCACCATCGGCGCGTCAGCTGCAGAAAATGTTTCTTATTTGGACGAAGCAGTCATTTGAGGCCTTTGGGCCTAAACACCGCTCACACCAGCAGGACACAGCAACACCATTACAGATTAATTGTCACCATCAGTGGGATTCGCCTGCAGAGGTTGAGTGAATGCATGTTTTTTTCCTGTTGTGTTGACCTTTTGTGGACCATGTGATGTTACCATGATGATGAAGGTCAGTCACGCTTGTCTCTCTCTCTTGTGTTGGGAACAAACAACCTTCCAGCTGTAGCCCTGTGAAAACCACATCATCCAACTTCTGGTAAATAATACTTTTTCTACCTTATCTTATTCAAATAGACGGAAATCTGTTATTACTGCTTCGACCATGAATCTATGTATGAAGATGGACGACAGGACAGCTCCCTAAAGGTGAAGCCGAAGGTCATAAGCCCCACCTCCTCTATGTAAGTGGAAGGGACATGAACTAAACCCAAAAGTTAGAGTACACATCAAATATATTTTTGTTATTTTAGTTTCTGTCATTTTAGCTTGTTGTCATCACACTGGTGTTTGTGTTATTTTTTGTTACTTGAAGCTACAGTATGAAAACGGGGTCAAGCCTCTTGATTGGCAGATGAGACTGACTTGCAATTGGTCAAACTCATGTATTGGCCGGACCTCACTACCGCAGCTCCGCCCCTGGTCGCTACTGCGCAGACTATGGCTGCAAATGATGTCATCGACACAAAATGGCAGCGTTCGCATCCAGGACATTTTGGCTTCATTCCTGGATAGTTACAAAGATATCTATGAGTTTAACGATTGAAACTCCCTCAACAACCTGATTAACTTATCCCTTCGTCAGCTCTTGACAAAAGGGAATAATAGACTGACCTACTTTACCTCCAATGTCCCTCTTAATTCATTATCACAGACACGATCTCTCACCTCATCCCACGTGCAGATAGATCGGACAATTTTTTTTACAACAGTTCTGTCCTTTTCTATTTTACCGTTCATTGACAATTTTTCCACATTTACTCAAAGATCTTTCCCACCTCTGGTGTGTTTCTTGATATTCAGGAGAAAAGAAGATAAAAATCAAACCAACTTTCCTCCCACCCCCTCCCGGCTATTGGTAAAGATTTGCTTGGTGAATTTAATTCCTTTTTCTTTTTTTACCTATGGGCTTCTTCTTCTGCAGAGTGAACTTGGCCCTTTGCTCCTGGCCAGAGCACAAGAAATACAAACAACACTCAATCGGACATTTGCATACTGAAATTACATCATTGGCTGCGATAATGAAGCAACTTAAAGCTGCTGCTTCAGTCCCAGAGCCCTGAAAGTTTCTGTCAGTGATTGACGGACAGTGAATTGCAAAAAGCCTTTGTTGCTGGAAAGGATTTCAAATATCCCAAAGCAACAGAAAACAATCTTTATAATCCCCAAATCATTTTCTCGGAATTCAAATAGCCGTTTTAAGCTTACTCTACTCCATATACCTCACAGTTCCAGTATAAACATAGTCTGTTCCCACTTGTTGTGTATTCTTCAGGCGTCATTTGCCAAGACGACACGCAGGAATTTGCTCTGCTCGTTTCATTGTCAACATCCTTCAAATGTCATTGTGTTTCCATTGTGTTGCTCGTGCTGTTGTGCCTACCCTCAATGGGAGACCTATGTATATATACAGTCTGAGCGTGCGACGTCTCAGTCTCCATACGTGACAGGAGCAAAAGTGAAAAGGGAGAAAACATAATACAAACATCTCAGGATGACAAAGAGGAACCACACATGTAGAAGATGCTGATGTAATGTGTTTTCTGCAGCAGAACTTAGATGTCATGTCCTGACTCCAACATGCTCAACACATGCTAACAATCTCCTGCTGCTTTCTCTACATATGGAAGGAGAACTCTGGAAAACACCCAATTTTCTAGACATTTTCCCAGAAAATGTATGAAACAACAAAACACCCGGGGCCACAGACAGACACACATACTGAAAACCTGTGTCTGGTTTTTCATGTCGTGGCTGATCGCTGTGTCCGAGCTTCGGTGACTCTGATAGATCGGGGATAAAGCTCCATTGTGTTCTAATCCACTGCCTTGTGATATTTGCATTTCAATGGTCCCTCGATGGAGCCATGATGTCGATGGACTCAGATGGAGCCGTGACATCAAAGGGAGTTGACTTATTTCATGCTGAGTGTGATATGGGTCAACGCAGCGATTTGGAGCGGCCATCGCTGAATGCACAAGCCGGGGGTTCAAGGCCCATGACCCCAAAAGTGTGATCCGCTGAACATGTTCGATCCGTCCCTGCGGCAGGAGGCATGATGCTGCTGCTGACCGTGCAGGCAAACGACTAATTCCTTCCATGCGTGACGAGGGAATTTGAATAAGCAGGGACTAATTGCAGGGTCCAGACTGAAGGCCAGAGGCTGCAGGGCCAGAGTCACCTGCTTCATCCCGTCTGAGGAGAAGCAGCTTCTGAACAACCCACGTGTTTCCTGGACATGCTTTATTCGATTGTTTTAATTCCTATCACGTTTGTCTGCTTCACTTCTATTTAATCCTCGTAGAAACTCAAGAGTGAATTAATTTGGCTACTTTAATTATTGACTTTGTTTGTTAAGAGTTCAGTTTTTGTGTTAATTCTTTGTTCTTTGCTCACCACAAAATAAGAAAAACTGTAATTGTTTGAAGATTACAGCGAATCCGGATTTTTGAAGAACTTTCCTTCGTTAATTGCCATGTTCTTTTCGTATTAAATTTTTTTTAAGAACAACATTTAATAACAGAACAAAACCACCCATTTGTTTTTCACTGTTGTTGCAAACTAATCCTGTCTTTACCCAAATGAACCGTCCGCACCTCACTTAATAAACCACTGTGCTTGTTCAGAGCTGGAGAATCTAACCATCACAGTCTTTTAGGTCAAGGTGGTTTCAACGTGGGGACACCGGTTAGTGATGGACACAGGATTTAACATAATCAGGCTGCGGTCGTGATTCCCACAGGGGGCCTGGTTCATTCACTTGTTTCCGTGATATATGTGCACAGCTCCAGTCCTTCGGGGCGGCGGGCACTCGGAGAGGCCTTCTTGATATTCAGCTCGTGAGGAGCCCGGAGGTGGAGGTGGAGGTGGGAGGAGACGACGAGAGGGACGGGATTGTTTATTTCATCAGATTTGATGCAGGTGTTTACGCTCGGCTCTCCCTTCAGGTTAGAGGGAGGTACATCTGACGAGGAGCCTGACCACAGTGTGCAACCTGCTTCTATCTCTTCTGACAATCTGCAACCTGCTTCACTGTTTTGCAATTTTCTGTGTGGCTTATATTGTTACCTTTTTGTTTTGTTGTGTTGTACATGCAGTCACTGATCTGCCATGGGGCTACATGTACATGAGCTTGAGGCGGTACACTGTCACCACCCAGGAGCGGTACTCTCACCTCACAGCAGGAAGGTTCCTGGTTCCTCGTTCAAATCCCAGTTCAGCCTGGGGTTTTCTCACTGGTTGTCTCTGTATGTCGGCCCTGTACACCCCCGCCTCAGGCCAAATGGATTTGCTCCAGCTCCCCCCCCCCCCTCCGCTACCCTCAGGGGATACTGGATGGATGAATCCTTAAGCACCTGAATCCACCTCTCTGACCCCGTTCTAGATCTGGTATCAGCATCCATTCTGAGTGATCCAGTCACAAGTGGACGAACCCAAGACACATTAAGGACGTATTTGAAATCTGAGCACTTAGACCGTGTTGTCAGGTGATCTGGGAAATATGTGACCACATTGTTTCAGGAAAAGAAGGATCTTCTACTCAGCTGGCGTCCTCTGACCTGCGATAGTTTCACAACAAACCAAATATGTCCTCCCTACTTCCTGTGTGCCCTAACATTGAGTAATTTTGTGGCCACTGACACAATATTAACACTGACCGCCACATATGGATTTTCAATCTTTTTCCAAATGAGTAAAATCTCATTTCACTTTAACGATATGTGCTTGAGCTGCTCCTGGCTCTGCTCTCTCCATCTCACACACACACACACAAATATATTGACAATTGACACATCTGTATCGTCCGGACAAATAAACACAACATTATTTGGTCTCAGCGGTCAGGAACCAGGTGGCTTTTTATCTGCTTAGGGAGCAGGGAAGTGAGATCTGATCACAAGTGGCCACAGCAGACACATTTTAACACCAGGTGTGAACTGACCGAACTCAGAGCCTTCCACCGGCGATTGAATCTCATAGGACGGATATTAGCAGGTCTCGACAGGGCCTCAGACTCCCTTCGTGTCTTCTTGACGTGTGTGTGTGTGTGTGTGTGTGTGTGTGTATGTGTGTGTGTGCCTGTGAGTTCCCTTTAGGAGCAATCACGTTTGGTGATCAACATGACACATCATAAATAGAAGAGGGGTCACCGTGAGCCGAGCAGGCTTGTGAAACTCCTCCTCTTTGAAGGCGATGAAATGTCATTCCACCCGGGGCAGGAAGGACAGTGCTCACGCTCAACGATGCCAATTGCCGCCATTATTAAAGAGACTTTGCTCTTGCACGTGGCTCCGGCAGCAAAAGGTACCGCTGAGACGAGGAATGTTCGAATGGAGCCGGGACTCGGCGAGGCCACGTGTGAGTGTTGAGTCTCCGGCGTCTCCGACAGATCTGATGGGATCCTCCACCCCTCACATCCATCATCACATCGAATGCCCTTTCTCTGAGCAGGGCAAGGGGAGAGCGAGAGAGAGAGAGAGAGAGAGAGAGAGAGAGAGAGAGAGAGAGAGAGAGAGAGAGAGAGAGAGAGAGAGAGAATGAGAGAGAGAGAGAGAGAGAGAGAGAGAGAATGAATGTAGAGGGAGAGGTTCAAGCGAGGGGAACAAAGTGGGGGGAAGGACGAGAGAACGAGAGAGTGCAGACGGCGCGGAGGGAGGGAGCGACAGAGTGGAGATGGAAAATGACAATATAATATGATTTGATTTGTGGGGAAGAGTGGATTCTCAGTGCTCATTTTCCGAGAGAGGGAGGAAGACAGAGGCGGGTGGAGGAAGTGGGCGGAGAGTGAACTGTCGAGCCGTGGAGTTCATTTAGCACAGGATCCATGAGATGGTCTGACAGCTGCTGGTGGAAGCATTACGCTGCTCACTTTAGTCCCATTCTCCTTTTCTCTCCCCGGCCTGTATCCCTCTCTTCCTCCCTCTCTCCGTCTCTAATAGCTCTGGTATCCATCACCACTATGTGCGGGCCCGGGCACGGCTATAGACTTTAGCGGCCGAGCAGAACCCATAATAGTGACGACAACAACATTACAATTCACTAATGGCTGCAGAATGGCTGCGGGCGATGGGACATTTTAGAGGTCGTAAATAAAGTCCTGGAAGCTCGTAGCTCAAATAAAAGTTTGGTGCCGGAGTCGAGAGACACCGCGTCTGTCGCTTGAGAAACATGACACCTGCCTTCGGAGAGTGATTGACAGGAAACAAATCTGAATACATTTCTTTGAATCTGATATATTCGCCATTGTGAAAACTGGTTGCCTGCTTTTGCAAAGTGAGTGACAGGTGGAAAAACAGGACAAAATATTAGCAAGGGGAGTTTGTTAAAGAAAAGTAGCGGCTCAGTTGTATCGGGATGAATTATGAGGAATCGTATATTTAAAGTTCACCAGTTATTTATTGTTTCACCTGCATGCAGTGTAATGATTATCATGCGACAGGATATGGAAACAAACTGCTCTGACTCTCAGTGGATCCATGTTTTGTGGGCCACGCTCCAACCGAACGACTTTTTATTATCGGCACTTATGTCAAGGACCTGAACCCACTCAGCAAGGAGCAAAACAACATTACCTCTCAACAAATCGGTCTGTCTCATTCCATCTCTGTGTCTCTTCTTCTCAATTCTCAGTTCAAAGAGCGGCGGTGGAGGCGGCGGCGTGTAAAGATGAGCACTATTTTAAGGAATACTCACAAACTGGTATAAAATCATAATGCCAATGAAATAAATCCTCCTCATGATACGGGGGAAGTTAACTCAGGGTGATGATGACGCTGCCTAAACACGTATGACACCTCGTACATATTTACAGGTGGAAGAAAGAAACAAACTGAACGACTGAACCTTTTCTTACTGTGTCGGAGAATCTACAGTGGTGTTCAGGTTAACGTAAAAAACCTGAAAAGCCCAGAATATGGTTTGTCCATTCAGGGCGACTCTAGAAAACATGGCTGCACAACATGACTGGACTCAGAGGAAGCAGCACATTTCACAAAGTCATAGATAGTCCTCTTATCATCAAGAGTCATGAATTATTTCCTGGGATAACAAAGCAAAAGATATCCTTCACTTATTGGCCCGACATACAGAGGGATGATACTAAAACCTTCGTCTTGTCCGAGGTTATCTGAGTCCTTGATTCCATTTCTGCCAACAGATCCACCCACACCCTATAGAGTGGTCCTCTAATGACTCTCACATGCTTACACCAGCCCTGCAGTGTCCTACAGAGGAAGAGTTAACACTTTGCTGACGTCTTTCCTGCCTAAAGAGTGGGTGAGCATCGACAGCATTCTACAATTGTCTTTAACACACTAAAATAAACTATATCAGTATTTTTCAGTCCAAACATCTGAGGACACCTCTGTATAAAGAGTTTCTGTGTCTGTCTCGTCTTTATAATAACTGTCTAATGCACTTAAGGGGATAGTTCACCCAAGAATGAAGATGTACTCGTTATCTACTCTGCCAGTGGAGGGGTGGGCGAAGTGTTTGAGTCCATAAAACACTTCATGAGCTTCAGGGTTTAACAGTGTTGCAGCCAACTCCAATACAATTGAAGTAAAAAGTGACCACTTCTTTAAATGTATATGTGGTGTCATCCAAGCTCTACATAACAAGATACATAACAAGGCAATTTTCATTTTTTGGTGAACTATCCCTTCAATGTGTTCATTTCTTATCCTGGGTTGTTTCCCAGAGATAAAAAAATCAACAGACTCCAGAACTGAATGGAGTTTTTTTTATTTTTCGATCAACACCACTTTGTTTCCTCTTCTTTCTCTTACTCAGCCAGATCCCTGCTATTATCATAAAGAGTCACGGTGCAATATGAAGCCTGAGGCTAATGTGTGCATGTGTTAGCTTGCGTGCCTCTCTGCTTTGCATGCTGCACACGCACTCCTGTTGTCCTACATAAGAGTATGTGTTCAACGAGGTTGTGTTTAAGTGTAAAAGTTGTGTACTGACAGACTGCGTTGTTCCACTTTGGTGTAGAAGGGGCTCGTGTCTGGCAGAAGGAGGAGGCTATTATTGCTTCTTTATGGATTATAAGGCAGGAGTCTGACCCGTATCTCAAGGTGAACATCACAAGCTGCCCCAGTCGCGGTCCATCACAACACTGCTCCCCATTACATTACAGGTGGCCCCTGAAGCCGCTCATTGCAAACAATATCCATCTTAACAAGTCATTTCACGTGGTAATGATCCTTAGAAACAGTGTTTCCCTCGAAAAGATTCTTAAAAAAGTGAAGTGGGGTGATTTTATTTTTCTCTTGACAGCTCTTTGTCCCCGGTGCTAGTGACACCGGCTGCTACTGAAGCAGATCTCTCCGTCTCGCTATCAGAGATAATGTGACTTGATGAATTCTTGACACAGTGTGCGTCGGAGCAGAAACAATTAAGGCTCCCACCTCACAGACGGATTGTTGACTCTTTCAATGGGGGGAGAAGAAAAAGTATTGTGAGGCTAATTAGTAGAGCGACCCGTGATGCAATATGCGCACCAGCACGCCCACACTGTGGGGTCTCCCATGCAGAACCAATCTCTAACAAAAGTCGTTTCCAGTAAATGTGGAGACTATCGGGTTCAGAGGAATACTTTCCGCTTTGCTCCGCTCATCCGGGGTCGGTCGCGGGTCGCCAGGTTTTATTTAAAGAACCTGGGAGTCCTGAGGGAAGCGGGAAGAATCCGTCTTCATTAAGAGATCTGAATTAATACAGACTATTCCTGACTGTATTCACATAGTGTTGATTGAGAGAGGTTGCTTGAGAGAGAATACAGACCGTTTGGTTTTAAATGTTCTGTTTCTATAGCCACCACTACCGGCATTTAGATAAAAATATATGTAGTATCCAACAATCCATAAAGTTCAACTAAACTATTAACCTTATTCATGGAGGCTGCGTTTGAAGACTCATAGCGACACTGCGGTGTGACTCGGTTTCCCCTGACAAATGGGTCCTTTCATCCACAGGGAACAAAGGTCACAACAGGTGGAACTTCCTCAGGCCAAACTATCCCAGGATTCATTGCACTTCAGAGACAAACTGTTTTTCAGAGAAATAACGGTGGCGGCATATTATGATTTTGATGTTTTCACTCTGAAATGAAAGCATCAGCGAAAAAAAATATCTGTCAATAAACCAAAGGGCATCAAACTGCAGCTCTGTTGCTGAAGGTGACAGTGGTAAGGTCGGGACAAGGTCGTGGCGCAAATCACTGAAGTCCTTCACGAAACAAACCGTCTCATTTCAGCCTTCGTGGTCCCACACGTATCCAGCCACCACCATTTAGATGTATCTGTTTTCTGCAGCGCCCTAGCACAGGTTTACATCAGTTTTCTAGTCAGGGCATCCTGACATGAACACAACAGAAAACCTCTTTATTAACCTGTTATCCCTTTTTAATTAACAGTTTGTAGCTTTATGTTAGTTTTATATATTTATATATAAAAGCCAAAACACAATCCCTGCGGAAAACTCTGCCAAGGATGAAGGATGGATAAAAAAGCTTAAAGTTCACTTATCCAACCACAAACAACCTCGATAGGATGTATCGAGGAGGCGCGGTGAGAAACCCCAGGGTTCACTGTGAGAATGATGAATTACTCGCAAACAGATTAAAAGATTTGTTGTTGTCTGGCACCAGAAATCTATCGCTGCCTAAAACAGCTGCACAAATGAACATCTGCGTAGATTCAATTGAGTAACTTTCATCGGACAGTCGATCCACAGCCGTGGAGAGAGCCCCCCGCTCTCACACCCTCAGTCAGTTCCTTCACTGCGAACCAAATCCGGTAATAGCGTTTCCCCCACAAGGACAAAGGTATCGAGCTGCGCTTCACGGATCTAATAACCATCTCTTGTTTATCTCGTACACTTTTCACGCATCCATCGAGACGCGTGTCCTATAGTCGTAAAATGATTTAACTCTGTTGACAAAGCTGCGGTGAGATGCGCTGAGGCAGGAGGGTCGTGAGCAGCTTTA
Source organism: Platichthys flesus (assembly GCF_949316205.1). NCBI lineage: Eukaryota > Metazoa > Chordata > Actinopteri > Pleuronectiformes > Pleuronectidae > Platichthys > Platichthys flesus. The sequence continues at coordinate 5,199,883 of NC_084952.1, read as the reverse complement.
AAGCACAAAAAGATTTTATTGTCCGTGGCCCACATTAATATGTGGCGAATAAAACTAAATGGACTTATAATAAAGTGTCGCATAAACGCTCCACCGATACGGGGGTTGAAGCAAATAAACGCCCCAATTACGATTAAAAAGCTACTCTAAACTGTAGAATAACTTAACTGCCCAAATTAATGGTACATAAAACTTACTGCTTGGTATTACGTTTTTTTCGCAGCAGGGCAATTACTGAAATTATGAGATGACGGCGATGGTTTCGATACGAGTAGCAGCCGTTATTGACGGGCGAGCAAACCCGTGTAACTGTCTACTTCCCTCATTTCAGCCGATCCTCTTTGAAACGATAAACGTCAATAAAACGATATGCGACTTAAGAAGCTACCTGTGCTTTACTCTACTGGCTTTTTCTCTCCCTCTCATGAAGTCGTCTCAGTCCTGCTCTGTTCGACAGGAGGCAGCAGGACGGCGAGTGCAGGCCGGATTATTTACTGACGATAAGCTCCGGGGAAAACAGAGAGTCATGAGCAGGAAACAGAAAACTACAGACAGGCTTACCTCAGGCGGGGACACAAGGTACCAGACGGGGTGTTCGGTGGCCAGGTCGACTGAGGCCACACACCGCCGGCACAGCTCGGCAATTAAATGAGTCAGGCATGATGCACACACACAAAAATCTGTACTTTACGAGGTGGACCAGGTTCCACTGTGATTAATGTAATATCTACGTTTCATCTCATAGCAGATTCAACCTTCAGTGGAGTTCTCCTCCTCCTGCTTCACATGGACACTGCAGATCTCGTCATTATCAATATTCAAAAAGTTGTTGTCCTCGACATTCATGCTTTAACCTTTATATAACAGCGAGGAGCTTCATTATGTGCACTATCAGAGCTGTAATGAAGTCTACTCCCGTCACACAGTGTTTAAACTCTTTACAGCGATAACATCTGACAGAAAGCCTCTAAAAGAAATAAGCTAGGTTTAAATCAACCTTTATTGAGCAATGAGTGGCCGATGGCGGCTAATGTTGTTTGACGCTTCCTGCGGCTGCTTCAAAGTAAAAGCCCTCAGCAGCACCTCGTGCATTTATGACTGTGTCAAGAACTATGAGTCATTTTTCCCAACAAAAAAAAAACAGAACCTTAATATACGACCCGAATTGCGTCGACCTGTCAGATAATTAGACGGTAATGAAACTGGCTGTTGTTTACAGGCCAATGAAAGGACAAGCAAGTTGTAGAATAATGAGATAAAAAAAAGAATATACACAGAGCTACACTAAAAACAAAAGAGAATATAATGGGAACACTTGCTGGAAATTGAGGGAAGCACAGGAAATAAGTAGAAACCATTAACTTGGATAGAGAAGGATGATGCATCTCCACTTCCTCCCACTATCCGGAAAGGAAGCTTGAATGTCTGGCATGTGAAAGCTCAAATAACTAATTATAACCAAGCATCAGTTTGATCCTAAAATGATAGAAAGCTGTAAGAAAAGGTTATGAGAAAATATTATACAAATGTAATAGGACTTTTTGTTTAGTTCATGTCCCATTAACTAACATGGAGAAGGTCTAAACATGGAATACTCCACCAGCAGTCAAGGCTGAGACGTGTAATTAAATATATAGGAGGAGGGAAAAGCTGATCTGCTGTAAAATAATACAATCGTCATTATTTCTTGTGTGACTTACAAACCTGTACACTCATCCTTCTGTTACATGTTTGGCACCTTTGGAGGAAAACTACAGCCTCTGAGAGAAACACTGTATTCTGCACTAGCACGTCCTCCAGGCACCACAGGCTTCTACAGTGCTGCATATGGATTTATAAAGTTTTGCTTTTCCATAATTTAAAACATTGCAGCATGTTATTCATGTTAAATGTGTTTTTTTGTAGAATGTGAATCCAAATAAGTTGTATCGGAAACATCTGTGGATCAAAATATACACCTGACCATTTTGCTGGATATGTGTAAACCAGCTATAAGGATGTGTAGCATTACTGTTCATTCATCTTTACGCTCATAGATTTGTTTATATAACAGGCGTCAGATAAACATTCCCTCCGGCTGATGGAAACCTGACTCGTTGTTCTACACGATCTGGACAAGCTGAGTTCTAAACACACCTCAGCGTTTCAGAGGACCTGTTGGGTTCCGGGTCTTTATTGGATGATGCTCTTTTAAACTCTCCCATGTGTATTGTGTGCTCAGGCATCACCGCGGTGGAATGACAGGACTCTTTAACCTCACAAGCAGTTGTTTTCCACACCACCCCAGAGAACCTCCGGTGTGTGCAGGTCCTTTGATCGTAGCTCAGCCGGACATTGTCCCTCATGGAGTTGTGATGGGATCTCTGATGAACCTGCTCCGTGAAGTTATTTAACGCTGACTCTGGATCAAGAGTCTGATCACAAGCACCAACAAGGACAAGGTGTTGGTCCAGTCAAAAGGACAATATTATTAAAAGATGGTGATGATATTAAACCCACACTATGGAGCCACTTCACTCACTGCGCCAAAGATTGTATCTTTTGTTCTCCTCACCTCTGTGCAAGCAATATTTTTCAGAATAACAGTGTGTGTGTTGTGAAGGGCTTGAGGGTATTAATAGATCGTCATCAGTGGAACAAATGAGCAGTCAGCGATCTCAATTTATCTTTCAATCAAAAGCTCCATCCTCAGCCACAGCAGCCTTTTATTCAGCATCATTAGGATGGGGCCGGCATGTAACATCCCTCCATTGGTAGAAACTTCCCCCCTCTCTCTTACTTTCTCCAAGATTTATATACAGTAGACTCTGTCTTGTTAAAGTGGGGTAACAAATATTTGGGGAAATAAATAAAAACAAGTGTGGTTCAGCTTGGGTTCAGCTACAGGGCATCTTTGTTTTCGACGGCTGTGTGGCTCTGGATCTTAGCAGCTGGCGTGATCTGCTCTGAGGCTCTGCCCCAGTTCAACCAGCTCCAGAGTCTCCGGACAGCCGCCTGTCCATCAGCCCTGAGAAGAGAACCAGTATGACCTCATCACCCAGCATCCGTCTCGGATGATGCCATTTTTTTTCGTACAAGAATATACACAAGAAGAAAATAATAAATCTTTGACTGCATGAAATGAATGTGAGGGAATCAGATAACATTTGTGTAAGAGTCCTGAATTATTCACTTAAAAAAGCATTTTGAATGGTTCTCAAAATGAAGAAGCTTCTAAGCCGTCCAGGTCACGGTTACAAACAGGACCCCTGTTGGATAAGAGGTGAAATGTCCTCAAGTATCAACAACTGAGTCCTTCTGCGGCTGACTCAACTCCTCTTAAATTAGTGTTCACAATGGTTCGCTGGATGAGATGTGTTGAGTCAAGGTCCCGACCTTCACGTTTTAAAAATGCATCTCTTCTCCCACTGTTCTGTTCGGCTTCTCTTCGACAGAAAGTTGTTACATGTTCTCGGGAGATTGTCGAAACACAATCTGTGAAATATTGAGAATCTTTCCTCGAAGCGGACAAGCCTGGAAAAGTAATTACATCAAGTGGAAATAAAATTGCATAAGCCCTTTTTCAGACATGAACTCCGGAGAGAATCTGCACATTGGACTGCAGACTTTCTTTGAGAGTTTGCTTTTCATATATGAACAGCGCAGCGGGATATTCTCCGGTCAGACGCGTTCACAATAACACGGAAATTGGCGGAGAGTTCAGCCAAGGGAGCGAGAGGATGTTTGAATTCTGCTGCATGAGATTGCGTGTTTTGGTTTACAGCACATCCTCCCTGGCATCAGCCCGTTTCACCGAGAACTCCCAAACCCGGTTGTCTCTCCAAGCTGCCATCGTCGTCTGTGTCTTCTGCATGAACGTTCTACCTCTTTTCCATCATGAGATATCATTTGTTTGTTCAGTTCTTTATCCGCCATATGTTAGAAAAGTCACTAAAGTTCCCACTTCACTCACTCGCAGAGAATCTGAATCCTCATCTCCTGCTTTATTCTCACGTGGGCTTTATCCAGAGTTTTTTCTAGGGAGCTGTCAGGTGTCACTCACGCCTTCACAGCTCCTCTGGAGAGCGTTAGGAGAATATTTAGTGAAGTCTGACACCAGCTGCAATCAAATGTCCTAACACAAATGAACTGATTAGTAACTGGGCACATGATGCGTGCACACGCAGGCGTAACGGGTCCTCGTAAACCATGCAAACCAGCAGGAAAGAAGTTTAACACCCTAAATATAAATTCAGCTTTCGGTCTCACATTTAAAAAAAAGTGATGTTGCGTGTTTGACGAGGGGGGGGGGCTTCGAGGAGCCCCTGCTGCATTTGAGCAACGTACCATGAATTCAAAACATATAGAGCAGGATGAAATCGGCGGCACGAGTCGTGAAATTAGCCCCGAAACAAATTGCCCACGTGCTCAGTCGGCCACGTTAATGTAAATGCAACACCTGCACGAAAAGCAGCGTGAGTCACCTGCTTCAATGTAATGAAATGAGACAAGAGGGATTTCATCTTTTACTGACCGAGGATCCCTGGAATTAAACAGTGGGTGATTCCGAAGGGTTCAAGCATGTGGTGCTCGTAAGTTAAGTAGCTGAAAACACAGCTGCAAAACATTAATTTCCATCCGCCACGTGACCCGTGTGCCAACTGCTCTCAGTCGCAGATGAATGCGGGGACACATTATGCATGCTCACCACCATAAGTGAAGCGGTTGAATTGTTTATACTGAGAAGTATCAGGAAGAACTTCTTGCCAGAGGTGATCACTGTGAGCTCACAGAAACTATTAAAGGATGCAGGAGTTGCGGAGTTTGTCAGTGAATGATAAGTGATGCATGTTTTGGAAAGTTACACTTCAACACACGCTAACGAGCCAAAAGAAGATCTTCGTGTCTTTCTTTCTTTCATACGTGCACTGACGTCCGCAAAGCCTCCTAAGATGCTTTGGAGGGGCTCTATGTGTGAACAAGAACGTCCGAGTCAGACATTTTCTGGAACTATTTCTGCCGCCCGCTTACTAAAATGTCCAGACTAGTGAGAATACAGCATGAAGACTTCAAGAGAATCCAAAAAACAACTGAGTGGGTGTGATAATAACGTTTCTAACACGCAAAACTTGAATTATACATATTTCTCGGAATGAGAAAGAGATGCAACACATTACAAGATGCCATGCAGACAGAGATGTCAACTATTAGTGATAAAGGCTGTAAATATTAACACGTGATTTACCCAACAGAATTGATGCAAAAGGTCTTGACACCTGTAGGTGCTGCCAAGGTGAGACCCCGGGAAATCAGTTGCTCCGAACATTTTCTAGAACTTTTCCTTCCAGCCAATCAAGCAAAATGCCCTAGTGAGCCCACGAGCTGAGAATACAAAAAAGAACCGTCCGCAAAAATTCACCTTGAGCGAGTGGGTGTGTTGACGACCTACAAGACGTGACGGAGGCAAATCTGGAAAATCAGGCAGAAAACAAATACCTCAGGATGAAAAAGAGGAGCCGAACAGATAAGATGCAGACTAAGACGTTCGCTTGGAAAGATAACAAGATTCAACAGTTCTCTCCAGCTGGGTTCTTCCTTCACATGTGAAAAAGAGACTTCGGGAAACTGTGCCGATCCAATTTTCTGGACATCTTCCCAGGTCTGAAAACAGCTTATGTCTTTTGATCACCACAGGAAAGAGGGAAATAGCTGCACGGAGGCTGAGGCTTGAATACAGATTGAAATCTCACAAACAAATCTACAACAGCTGCCCTGTGTCTCTGCGGCCGATCCTCTCACACAGAATTGTCTGTCGGTCCAGTTTGGAGGACATTAGTCCTGCATAGACGAGTCCAACAGGACAGAAGCCAGAGGACTGCCCAGATTGTGAACACTGCCGAGCGCCGGGAATGATTGAGTGGCCTGTGTATTCACAGTGTCTTTCTCACTTGGGTTATATGTTTATTAGTCTGTCTCAAAGCCAGCCTTATAAAACCGGTCAAGGCCCTCTCCGCCACCCGAACCATTTTTCACTCAAAACCGCTTTTATAGTGTTGCTCTGCCCTTAGAATGAATGGTGAAGGGAAAAACATTCAAATGTGCTCTGTTTGCAGCTGTCGGGTGGCGAGAGGAATGGCCGAGCGCCCGGTTGCTTGAGATATGAGGTCACTGTCGCAGTATACTGCAAGTCTTCAACTCCACTTTATCACATTTTAAAAGGAATCGGTTAGAGAGGGTCCTGCAAGACAAATGTCAGATAGACGTATTGTGTGGGACCTTTGCCTTTTGCTTTTATTACTCTGCTAATGTAGTAGAGCTGCTGGGAACGTATCACTGCAGCGTTAATGAAATATAGATGTAGTATAGGGGACTTTTATCATGGCTGCCTGACACTGTGGTAGTCATTAGCCCGTATGCAGGATTGGGTTCGTGCTGTGATCGTATCGCTGTTAGGAATTTGTTAGCTCCTTCAAATTCGATTTACAAAACACTGAAGCTCCTCTTAAAACTGGGGGATGATATTATCAACTGTTGTGATTTCAAAAAGCTACTATAATTAGGCTCAAGGTTGAAAATGTCCCTGAACAAAAAGGAGTCCTCTCTGACCCGGGTCTGAAGCAAGGCACAGAGCCGTGCAGCTCCGTCAGCCGCTGGATGGAAAGAAGGGAAATGATTAATCTTCTCTCCATAATCCTGATCACCCACATCATTAGTTATAATAAAATGCTAATAACGTATCATATGTCTTCCCGGGAAACTCATTTGTCAAACATTCATTTAAATATGACAAGAATCTCTACATTTCAACCTTTCAGAGATTATCACCGCCGATGATACGTCATTTTTTATTCACCCGTTTCCTTAAGGGTACCTTGACTCTGCACTCTTTTAATTAAATGTACTTTATATTGATGGTGGTTTGCACACATGAACGATCAGGAGAGAGAGAGCTCTGTACAAACATTTGATTTGAGTTTGACGTGATTTAAAAGAGTAATTCTAGGTTTATTATATATTTATCATAAATTATTGCACGAGGCGAGTAATAGGGACTATTAACGATTGTAGATTTTACAGTGTGTTACGAATCCAGGAATATTTTCCACTTTCTTTCACATGATTAAATAAGACATCACAGTGGCAGAGGTATGCTACGATGTTTGATCATGTCACTATATTCCCTGTGCATAATGGGCCTGTCATTATTTTAAATGGCTATGATGTGATTGCATTAAAAAAAACATTATTATAATTAAACATTATTATGTTTTTTTTACCTCAAGATAACCACTTCAAATACTTTTGATGGTGCTCAAACTGATAATAGGGAGGTAAACTCATTTCGATGCAGGTTATGATGAGTCGTGCTCGGACTGCAACTCGTATTTATGAGAGTTTAATTATGCATCCCACCTGAAGGGGGAGCCAAACGTCAGACCTCACATTGTGTCACTTTAACGGAGTGGGTCACTTTGTTTTTGTATTTTGAAGAGAGTTTTTAAAAGGTTGCCACATTTTGGGACATTTACATGTATGTAGGTATTAATATATATTATATTATACACTGTAAACAATACATGACGGTCATCTAACAAGCTAAACGCCATAACACGTAGCCTAAATTGTGCCAACGTTTTAAATTGTCAAAAAGTCATTATCTGTGCAGATCATTTTCTCAATGAACTTGTTCCTCATTCCTTTACAACGATATGTGACCAAAAAATATCTGAAGTCTCTCTAGACCTAAAACAAAGGCTGAGGGTAAGGAAATATATTTTTAATGGCCTTAAATAAAGATTTAAAAGAGCACTGGTTATTGAATAGTGGGGTTAAAGTTGACCCTATGTGATATGGGAAGCTTGTTAGCGGTGGCTTCTACAGGGACGAGCCTAAAGTTCACACAACTTATTAAAAGATTTTTGTAACATTGAACTCTGTCTCTTAACTGTTTAAAAACTACAGCTCTTATATGTGGATGTTTCAGGATTTACCTGCCCCCCCCACTGGTGATCACAGAAGTTCCATTGAAATAAATTGATTTCCCCCCTGCAGTGTATAAAATGCTGTTACGTCCAGGCCTTTATTACCTCCCCACCCCCCTTCCCACACACATGTGTTTTGTCTCTGCATTCTCAAAGAGCTGCTTAGAGATAATTGAACCTTTCTATTCTGTAATCAGCAGCGAGTGTGGAGGAAGGTTTTCCGAAGCACAAACTGGAGGCATGAGAGGAAAGATAACAGCCGCTAAAATGTCCTCGGAGACCTTCGAGGGACTTGAAAAAGAATATGTGCTGCAGCGTTCGGTCCCCATGTCACAAACAAGGACCCCGTGTATATTTGCTGCTTTTGCACAGTTAAAACCAGGTGAGGCGTCTTTACCACAAGTCTGACTCTGGATCATATGGCCACTGGCTTCCCCATTTTAAAGCACTCGATGGAAATGAACAGCCACGATAGGACCTATATTGCCGCTGCCGCCGCTGTCAGTTATCTGTTACCTCCTATAAATTCCAATTATCCCCCTCGTCAGATAAGATCACACATGCTCGTACGCCCACATGTCAGCACAGCAACACTCACGCAGGCAACAAAAATTCAGTGATGGCTATTAAATAATCCTGTCCTTGAATCTAATCTCTGCTACCTCAGACCGCACTCCGGCGTAATTAAAGCTGATCTAGCTTGATTTACACGCCATAGGCAAGATAAAATAAACATGATTAGGTTAGACAAATACTGAGGTCAATATTTTGTTGAGGGCTTGGAAATTAATAATACATTTGGAATAATAAAAACTTGCACCGGGGGCGCCGAGCGGGGAAAGATAAACAGGCTGCGGTGCCGGGCGGGGGTCCGGGGCCCCCTGTCGCTATCCAAGCAACCTCTTTGCTAATTGCTGAAAACAAGTCAGTTGTTCTCCGGAGAGAAAGAAAAGGGGCATAAAGTGTTTTGAATATGCGAGATCAATAATTTGCCTCAGAGACAATATTTTTTTTCCTTTTCATCTCACGCTGGAACAACCGCTTTCACCCCCCCCTCCGCAAACCCAACGATGACAGTCCGATCTCCTTCAAAACAAACAGCCGTATTTGTTCTGAATAAGCGCAGATGTCCATTGGTGCTAATTTTGTAATGCTCGGCGGCTTTGCATCTGCACCTCCGAACAAGAGAGGAGTAAAAGACGTACAGCCCGATGCTTGCTTCAGTACTTGGGAGTAATGATGCAAAATATGTTCTGCAATTTCCACAATCTACGAGATCTGGGACACAGTGTGTTTACAGCGATTTCCACCTGAGAGGGACTGGAGCCTGAGAGAGAAAGGGAAAAGAACGGCCCCGCTCATTGTGAGCTGCTTATCGCAGGCACTCAGCAGTGTCATCCTCTAAAATTAGCTTGTGCTGGCTGAGCACTATCTGCTGGAGATAAAATAAGGAGGGATCAGTTATGCTGCATTATTAATCTTGAGATGTGGAGGGGGGGGAAAGAACAGGGAGAGGGAGAAGAAAGGAAGGGAAGAGGAGAGGAGAGGAGAGCGATGGAGTGAGGCGTGGTGTGAGGAGAGGAGAGGACATGATAACTTCCCTTTGACCTCCTTCCTCCTGGAGAAAAAGGAGAGGAAAGAAAAAAACATTAAGCTAAATGAGGCTGCCGCTCTCACCTATAGCCGCCGCTGCAGATTTAGCTGGGAGGAGAGACTGCCAGCGGCTTGAAGTAAAGAAAAGTCGAGGAGATAACGGTTCCTCGGAGGCTGGTGGGAAATCACTGCAGCCGGGGACACACGTCTCCACACCGGCCCCCTCTCTCTCTCTCTCTCTCTCTCTCTCCCTCCCTCAGACACATTCACATACAGCAGCAGGACGCGATTTCTTCTTCAGCCATAACAAAGATTTTGGATAGCCCTGCTGCAGCCAACCCCATCTCTTACTCTGGGTCAGCGCCAGTGCAGCTCCCCCCTATTGTTGAGGTCAAAATTCAATTCCATCACGGTATTAATGTCTCAATTCGGGAGTGTTTATTTTGTGATAAGCCGCAGCCAGTTGATGTGTGGTTGTTTTATACCTTGACTTATAGCTCTGGGTCTTAGGATCCACTTTGCTGCCTTTTCGGCATCCACTCAAGCAGCTATACAGGAAGTCAATTAGCGATGCACATGCATTTGTCTTCCCACTGAAAAGCGTTTGCTGGGCGGTCGGGGCCAAATTAACCATATGGGCTTTGTGCGGGAGATATGCAAAACAGTCGGCTTTTATGAAAATGTGTGTGCAAACACAGAGTGAATGGTATTTACCATAGGGGGCGATGGCGTGAGGCTCGTGAGCCACAATGACATTTTCCACCACGTATAGGAAATATCATCAGAGGAAACAACGGAGTCCATCAGTTCCACATCCACAATTTATGAATTCATGCATCTGGACAGGTCAGAGAGGAGAAATGCCGGCGTGGCACTTCATCCACCGGTGATGGAAATGTGACCGCGATCCGGCAGCGTGGTTCAGGAGAGGAGAGGCTTTTCCAGATAAAGCTGCCATGAAAAATGAATGACTATATTTGCAACAAACACAGGGGCTCCTGAATCATTCATAGGTCATGTAATGGAAAAGTATGTTGGAATGAATGACAGTGGAAAAAGCCTTTACACAGACAAACTTCCAGGGCCCAACAGGGTTCAGGGGGCCGATGTCCCTGGTTCCCTGTAAGGCCACCAGCTAAAACACAAGTCTTTCTTTAAAGTACTTTTACGTGTTGAGGATGCTGGAGGGTTCAATGAAATGGGAAAACAGGACAAGAGCCAAAGCAAAACATCCAGAGACTTCCGATGTACGTGTCATCGTCGTACACTGTTTATAAAGATTGATTCATTAATTATCTGTCAGTCATACTCTGCCTTTTCCATGTGAGCTCCCGGGACACGTTAAATGCAGTTTCCTCAAAGATGGGTTTCTGATAGAATGTGGTTTTAATGCTATAAGAAAAGGAAGAAACTTCATCGTTGAAGGCTGAGACTGGCTCGTGATTGGTCGACCTCAATACCACAGCTCCACACCATGATCAGAACCGCACATCCTCCAAAATACACCAAGATGGCGGCTACAATATTAAAATTGTGTTGCTTCATTTTTTTCCCAACAGGAGGAAATAGTAATCCATTGTCCTTATCAGAATCAGAATCAGAATCAGAATCAGAATTCTTTTTATTTGCCATGTATATTTTCACATACAGGAAATTGCCTTGGTGTGGTTGGTGCAGTGTACATAAAACAACAATATAAAAACAACAATATAGAACAACAATATATTCAGTAAGAGAGTTATGGGCACGTGCAGTTCTAAGGTGCAGAGACTGGTGATAGTGCCAATAATATATAGTTATATATTATACATGTATATTATTATACAGCCTGTGGTCATCACCCACTATAAGATATAAACTTTACAACAGACACAAGGTAAAGTGCATATAAATTATAACTGTGTTTTAAAGAATTCAATAAAGATTAAACAATAAACCATTACAAGTATTAAACATATATGTATTGTTAGTGTCTTCAGTGTAAGTTAATCATGTTTTTCTTAGTGTAGTTAATTAAGGTTGGTACTGTCACTCCTCAGGATCCTGCTTTGTGTTATCAACGCTGTCGATTAAACCATGAGCACAAACTTCCAAGCAACACCTCTCTGTGGTTTCCTCTGCTGCTGTCGGGTGTTATCAGGTTTGGAGGATTCATAATAATTAGCCTCTTCACAATCCGCAAGGTGACTGCTCCGATTACAACACCGTGCTAATCTTTGTCTTCCATTATGAACTGAGAATTCTCCACATGGACCGAACTACTTTAGTTTCTCTCCTCAATGTCTACTTCAGGTGTGAATTCCTCATTTGAAATGATCCTTTGATTTTTATAATACATTTTTCGATATTTTGTTTACACCTGTCATCTGGAAGTGATTCAAATAAAAGCTTAGCGGAAGTAATGTGGTCATTACCCTGGATGACTCTCTGGCTCTCTCTTCCAGGCGAGTCACTGAGGTGGTTCGGTGCATGAGCCAAAAAGAAATTGCTTTCTTGAACAGAAAGTGAAAGGGATATAATTCAACTGACCAAAAGACTAAATGCAAGAGATTAGATCACCATGAAGATCCTGGTGTGAAAAAGATGAACACCTCTCCGCAGACACAGAGGACACAGAGAGCCCGAGCTCTGCCTCAAGCTCTCTCTCAATTATCCGAGGAGAAAGGCTGCGGGAGGACTCAAGGTCCTTCGTTGATAATCATGTCAGAGAAAGAAAAGCTCAAGTCACCGAGAGCAGACAACGTGTGTTGAATTTCCATTCATGTCGCCGGTGCAGGAACATACAGTACTCGACAATTGAAGTTGTGTAAGAGCAGGTGTAATGTCAATCAGCCGAACCGGTGTGTTTTACACACACATTTTAAATTCACCACAAGTCATTAAATTAAGATGGACGTAACGTTTGCAACTTCCTCTCGTTATACAAAACTGAAAACAAGTTATCATGCTAACGCGTGACGCAACATTTCACTCTCGACGTCAGTTCTGGCTCGGACTTCTCAGCTGTGATCGGGATGTGGAGCTTGAGTCAGTTTCAACTGTCAATCATGAAGATTCACCTCATTTCTATGGCTTTGAAATAATTAAATTAAACTAATTAAAGCCAAACTTACTGAAAAAAGACTTGAACATACACCAGTGGGATGAGAACAATCATAAAATGACGGAAACCCTCTTTGAGAAAATGTCTATTAAATTAGTACTTTTTGATTGACCACCTTCTCATCTTCTTACATGGAGGAGGCAGGGTTTACAACCTCAAATCAAATCAAAGTTTATTGTCACATGCACCAATGACAGCGTCATCGGAGCAGTGAAATTCTTGTGACATGGCAGGCAACATATACGCAGTATACGACTTTACAAAATAGAATAATAACATACTATATAACATAAAAATATAACATATTGCATATAAATTATAACTGTCTCTCAAAGAATTCAATAAAGATTAAACAATAAAGCATTACAAGTATTAAACATATATGTAAGCTGTACTGCATCCAGCCACCAGGGGGCAATCAAGACAATTTGGTCCATGAAATTCAACTATAAACCATATTAATACTTAACAGTCTAAAATGGCTAAAGATGGAAATAGACATTTATTAAGGAACAATTTGTTTCTTCTTCTTTGCTTCTACACTTTCCTCAGCACCACTGTGGCCTCTTTGCGCCCGTTATGCTAACTATGCATGATTTTATCGCGTGTTTGAAGTGTCATCATACCCCCTCCCCCCCCCCCCCCCCCCCCAACTCGAGCTCGCGGTGAACCCGGCGTTGGATCCCCTGCTGTGGGGAATTCACATGGAATTCTCCTGACCTTCTCCAGACGTTCTACTGAGAAGCCAGACACTGAGGAGCGTCTCACTGGGACGTCAGCGTTCTCACGACCTCCTTTCAGACAGAATACAGAGGAACTGCTGAGATCACGATGACACGGTCCTTCACGCTCGTGCTAAACCTGACATGTTGTCATCCTGCTACTGTTTGCATTGATATGAAATATTGTACTACAACGTCTGATAAAAGCAGATGCATTATCAAACAGGAATATAGGGAGACTCTCTCTCTGCACTCACATCGTGTGCACACAGGGAGATTTACACACACACGCTCCTCGTTTCGAGCTGAAGCTTTAATCCAAAAGGTTTTGACATTCGCGGCTGCAGACCAAAACAATACATATATATGCATTTAGATCATGTTGGACTTTGTTTAGATCTCATTTCAAATACGACGTGGCCTTTTCCTTTTAGCGGTGGCGGGAGAAAATCAATAAGCAGAATAATGATGCTGTTTTCTTCGCTGCTTTCACGCCTTTACATTCTCCGTCATCAATTTACGACACCGCCTTTAGACCTCAACCCCGGTTTTTTTATTCATCTGGTTGTCCTATTTATTTGTAACAGCTGCAGGTGCGGGGGCGAGGGAGCGACTGTTCACAGGTGGGCGTGCACACGTGTGAATGTACGTGTGTGTGCGTGCGGAGGCCAGAACACGGAGAAGGAGCTATTAGAAAATTACAGAGGAGGGTGAAGAAAGGGAGAGGAGGTGCGTGTGTGAGAGAGCGAGAGAGAGAGAGAGAGAGAGGGAGGGAGAGATCACAGAAGAAGGTACGCCGTCTTCACAGGGGATGTTTTGTGACAGATCTCTTCGGCGCCCTGCACGACAACAAGCGGTGACTGAGAAAAAAACAGGAAGGGTTTGGTTCAAGGGGGTTGGGTAGTGGTCCGCCCGCTCACCCGGCTGCATAATGATGGGAAAAGAGGAAATGTTCTTACTCCGAGCCGGAGATAAAAGGATTTGTAAGGGTGTGTAAGTACAGAAGAGGAGTCGAGAGAGCGATCAATAATTAATTTACTTTCACCAGTCAAGGGCAATTAACACGCTGTTTTGCCCATTACCCGCCTAAAAGGGCCAAGGCTGTGGCTCCGGCCCCTAATCTCACTGACCATTGTCACAATCAGGGATTACACAGCTAACAAATCGATGCACACACACACACGCACACACGCCTCCCCTACACACTGGAGACTCGGATTAGAGGCAGTTTTGTATAGTTACAAATGTCGAACATGCAGGATTTTGTTGCATTAACCTCCGTGGAGAAGAACAGGACGTCGGAGCGAGCGGCTGTTCGCCGGGTCCCGTTATCCATCACAGAAACTGCAATTGGCTCCAAATGTGATGGCGTGTCAGTATCTGATGTGGCCGGAATATTTAGAGCAGAATGCAAAGAGCCAGTGGGACGTGGTCAAACTTCTTATAGAGACTTTTGGCCAATGTTACAAATAAATCATCTTAAAGATAAAGTCCAATGTGTAACAATTCTTAATTTAACCGTCTAAAAATGACTCAAAACTATGCTTTATATAGATGTTCTTGACTTGGATTTAATAACATCATATCCTCTTTACCCGATGTATGATGATGAAGGGAAAAGACTCCATCAGCTGTTATTCCTCCCACTGCTTGTATCGGTCACTTGTAATGGATCTCAATTATTCTTCGCCGTTTGCTGCTTAGGGCGAATAAAACTAGAATAAAGCGATGTGGTTAAGACAACTCCCATGATCCTCTGCTTCTGCATGATGTCATCAAACCTTGTATTTTGTTAGTGTTTTGATTTAGAGACCCTCAGCGGTCAAAGGTACAAAGGTGAAAAATGCACTTGAGTATATTTCTATCCCGGCACTGATAGCAACAGGGTGGTGGTGTCAGAGAGATTTCTTTGTACAACAAAGGTCACGAGTTTGATCCCCTGATTTGTCAAAATGTCAGATCCTGTCAGAAAGATTTATCTCTGCCTGCTTCATAGGTGAATAGTGGATGTTTGATTTCATTTTTAAATACACAGCTTGCTGCCCTCTGCCGAAACCCCCTGCGTGTTCACTGTGGGCCCCTGGAATCCTAATGCATCACATGCCAATTGTGTCCCAGCTCCTAAAATACTTGTCCTTGGAGATCGTCATCATGAGCTCTTGCAGCCGGCAAACTATTTTCCAGATAGAGATCTGCACTCCGCTGTGTTCATCAGCATTTCTCTTACCGAATGTGTAGCCAGAGAAACGTGGCCTACACACGACAAGTTGACCTCAAAGTCAAGATCGAATTATGCATATCGCATATTTCCAGCATCTTAGATTGACCCAGTCGTAACTGAAAACTGGGTCAGAAACCCAGCTCATCCGGGGACATGGACTCAGAGATGGATGATACCCAAAGCTTTGGGTGGAATAGATTCAACACAGACCTGATTCTGGAGCTGTGACACCAGTGATTACCTCTGAACTGACAAGCTCATTTAACTAAGTAACTACCCCTGGATCTGTTTCCAGCCCAAAGTGAACATGTGTACTGAAACTGACGAGGGGGAAGGAATGCTTCATTTAAAAAACAAAAAATAAAAAAGCAACTTACTCGCTACGTTACACACATCTAGACTGCAGCCTCACCAGACGGGTCAGAGCACAGAGCCGCCACGAGCAGGTAGGAGCTCACTGTCTCGCTCAAGGACAAATCAGCATGGATGGAAACGTTGCTCAGAATATGGAAGAATCACTGTTTGGTTTTTTTTCTCTGTACGATGAAAAACCTGAGGTTGTTTGTTTTCCAATTATTAAGCATTTTTAATGGTTTCATTGCTTCCCCGAGAGAGACTCTAATCAGACTTTGTGTGTTTTCATTCTGGCTGTTGTGCTGAGGGAAGCGTCTCATTACCAGCGGCTCTTTGTCAGCAGGCAAACACAAATCGCTGCCATCGTGTCTTCACGAGAGAGAAAAGCCTAAATTGTGAGGAAGTGGAGGAGTCAAGTAGGTGACCTGCAGGGAAAGAACATTTCTAACATTTAAAATGACTTGTGGTTCTTTTAAAATGTCAAAAGATAATGAAGACAGGATTTATAGGAGCAGGCGCTGGTGTGTTCAGACAAGATCCCTAAAGGTTTGGTCCTGAGCGGCTTCTGGACCGCTGGTGTTCTGAGGGCTGTTAACTTTTAGATTTTACTAGTAAAAAAAAACTGTTGTTGAAACCCAAATGTCTTGTTGTGGGTTTAAGGTTGTTTCTGGTTAAAAGGAAGGAAAAACAACTCGTTCTTCAGTTTATCTTATCGGTAAAATAGACTTTGCTTTTCAAGACAATATAACCAATGACAATCAAAACAATTTGAATTCACATTCAGCACACACACGCTTGTCTTGGAAATTCCTTGGTTATCCAATTGAGTGGCGTTGTGCGGCAGCGGCACAGAAACCAATGGTCCAAGAAATGAGGTCCTGAAACTGGAGCTTCCAGTTTGGCCCTCTCAGAACCGGCTGATCCAAACAGGCAGAGGAGTGTTTGGGTTCCATTCCTGAGATCAACCACTTGAATGAATGGACGATTTAGCTCAATAACACCACAGTGTGTTTGCAGCCTCTGTGCATTTAGTAATCAATTAATTGCTTTCACCAAATTTCCATTTAGGAAACAAAAGAGCTGTGGTTTGTTTTTCGGTCCGTGACGACAGCGAGTGGAGCAGCTGTCCACGTGCAGGTTGCATCACCGCTGAGGAGGAGTCTACTGTTACCCAGTGAACTGCTAAATAAAATAACTTACAGTGGTTTCTCACTTCATTGAACAATGTCATTTTGCAGGCGCAGATACACACGGTCCATCTCTCTGGTGCAGGGTACAAGCAGCTTACTGCCACCGCCGTGGATTACAGACATATTAGTGTTTCCCATTCTGCCGGCTGCTCACATGAGGAAACCTGGGAGAGAACACGGCTGAGATTAACCTTCAATAACACGTACGTTTGCTCATGATTAAAAAAGAAAATCAGGGTCTGTGATCAACAGCTGATAAACTACAGAAGCACATAGACTATTAAAACTGTAATAGCAGCTATGTCGTCTTTGACAAAGGTGACACGGGCGTATTTGAATGAACTCGACTGAACCGGGATCCTGATGCATAAGACTCGGACATCGCTGACAGAACTTCTAACAGTTGAGCTCTTTTTTCCTTCCAGACAGTCAAACGTCTCCTGCACCAACGGGCGAAGTTCTGTTTGAAGCAATTACGAGAGTAAATATGAGCTGCACGTCCCCGCGTCGGCTGAGTTCAGGCCTTAAGCCTTTCCATTTCCAATGAGTCGGGGAAAATGTTAAATTTATTTGCAAAGCCTTTCCTATCAAACAAGTTTGTCATAAAGTGGTTTATGGAACAAGACGGGACATCAGTGCAGATTTAAACAGGAGACAAACAGAGGAGGGAGCGAGAGGAGAGGAGCTGGAGGTTCACAGGTATTTATACACAGTTTGAAGAGGGCTGCTTTTATTACAAATGAACGTTACTGTTAGAGTTACAAATCACATTTCTGTAAATGTTTGCACGCCAAATACTTTCTGTTGCCTCCTGTCTTTGGACTATTTGGCTTTTTTCCTGGTATTATAACAATCCTTGGTTTTGCTTCTCAGTTCATCTGCCACGTTAGGATTCTACTATAAAAACAAGTCCTGCTTTTCTTTCTGTGTATGAATGCTTCCTTATCACACAGCTCTGGGAAAATGTCTAGTGCAGCTGTTTAATATATGACCATGTTTTAATGATATTCATGTGTTTGTCTGTTAATCTTTAAACATGTTGCTTCTGGCCGTTGTCTCCATTGTTAAGAGATCTTTCGCCTCAATGCTAAACCTGGTTATAAATGTAAAAATATGACAACTGTTTCAGGTAAAGGATGCAATACTTAATGTGAGCATGTATTCTATTAACAATCCATAATTATAACGGACCCTAAATGTCATGATTTAAAGAATGTTTGTTTCAGATTTTCAGATGTCAAAAGTCACCAGATGTCAGAACCCAGATGTTGTGTCTCCAAACTGGTGCCGAGGACCGACAAGCTGCAGATGAGTGTTCGAATGACTGTATTCAATAATCATAGAATATTGATTTAAAATCAATCTTTGCATGTTTCAGTGTTTTGAAAGCCGTGTCACACACAGTGGGAGCTGCACAGCGTGTGAGTGTGTGGTGTGTGTGTGTTTGTGGTATAAAACCTCCTCTATTGACTGTACCCCTACCACCAAATGAGTGGATTTCTTCATCTGGTTCAGACACAAAGATGACAGGATTATTATTGACTCTGGGACCCTGTCGGCGGCTCCATGGATAATAACCTACCGACTGAGCTCGGCTTAGAGAGTCCTGAGAGGCGGCCGCCAGTGAGGAGCAGTTCAGTGACACGTCTGTGATGAAACACAGAGGGGCTCGCCACCTCCCGAGGACACCAGCAACTATCTGCAACCTTCCACCGCATGCTGCAGCCTGGTCCGGTGCAGAGTCAAGTCACCGGGTGTCTGACTCCTGCTCTCGTGCATATGATGAGGCGGTTCAAAAACATCAGTCAAGTGGGGGGGGCTTGACTCTCCCTGTCCCCTCTGTGTGCCGTACAGGGGCTGGTGAGCAGGAGGTTGACAGTTGCCTAGGGCGATTGGGGGGGGAATTGTAATGTGGATTTTCTCGCTCTGTCTCACCGTGGTGTGTGTGTGTGTGTGTGTGTGTGTGTGTGCGGGGGGGGGGGGGGGGGGGGGGGTAAATAAAGAAGGCCCCCAGCTGCTATTTACAGATATCTTCTTTCCTTAGTGCGGCAACAGAGACGCACCAGGTGGAATCCCAATTTCCTCTACCAAATAGATGGTGGATGTTGAGAATGTGACTCTTAGTGTATAGTTAGACTGCCTCCTGGTGGACACTTTGTGAAAAGAGAAGGAACTCACCACTGTTGCACCACTATCGAATGTATAGTCTTTTATATTAGAAAGATGGATAGATAGATAGATGGATCGATGGACAGACAGACAGAAAGACAGACAGACAGACAGACAGACAGATAGACAGATAGATAGATAGATAGATAGACAGATAGACGGACAGACAGACAGACAGACAGACAGACAGACAGACAGACAGACAGACAGACAGACAGACAGATAGATAGATAGATAGATAGATAGATAGATAGATAGATAGATAGATAGATAGATAGATAGATAGATAGATAGATAGATAGATAGATAGATAGATAGATAGATAGATAGATAGATAGATGGATAGATAGATAGATAGATAGATAGATAGATAGATAGATAGATAGATAGATAGATCACTGCTCTGTGTGTCCTGCACCAGATGGGTCAAAAGCAGAGATTAAATGTCCCTACCTGCATGAGTGTGCCTTTGCAAGTCTGTGCATGTGTTTGGGACTAATAAATGCATCTTAATCTTAGATAGATAGATAGATAGATAGATCATCTGAGATCCAGCTCTTGTATCTGACTTCACTTTAATGCTCCTGTAGCTGAATTAGAGCAAATCCCTGCAACCAAAACCTTGTGGCTTTTATAATAAGATTTAAACACAGTACAATGGAGCTTTATTAAGGGTTTGCATGCTGGCCATTGTGGCTTACATAATCCAATTAGCATGCACGTGTGAGGGAAAAAATAATCATACGTACTTTCTCCCAAGAAGCTTGTGACTGTTGGACACTGATATCTGCAATAAGCAGACATCTCAGCAGTGTCCTTTGAACAGAGGAGCAGAGAACACAGGCCTGTTCTCAGTGTGAGTCCCTCTCAACAGCAGCAGCAGCTGGAAACACAAGTGCAAAGTGACTAATTAATTTTCTCAGTACTGTGCTTAATCCCAATTTTGACAAACTCGGACCTGATCACAGCTCTGTGTGATTCTTTGCTTCTAGGCACCAGAACCAGACGCAACATTAACAAGCTGCTTGTTCATTGATGAAATCACTATTTAACAATTTGAGTGCAGGGAGTTTTATTTTTGTATGCCCCCAATATTAGATTTTTACTTTAAAAGAATGTTAATTCAAAATTTCAGTTTTGGTGAAATGTTTTGACACCGACATGCTCCATTTGAAAGGATCTGAATAAAACCTTTTCCTCTGACTGAAAGCCAAAATGTTAATGTGAGCTCCAGAGTGCACGCGTCTTAAATCATCGACACCAGAACCGTATGTTTCCCTGGAATCCGCCTTTCTTCTGCAACCTGAAGAGACGGAGCACATTCACGTCGTGGCTGTCAGTCACAGGCGTTAGCTCGGATTAGTGCTTCCATCCGTCAACACATCAGGGTTATCAAATCCACACACCACAGGTGTCAGCTGTTTCCACTAAAAGGCGCTAATCATAGAAAAAGAGCGTAGGAAGGAAAGTGGGTTTTGCATAAATCCATAATGATTGTCACTGCCAATAAGTGCTGGAGAGATTTGAAAATGGCAAAGACTTGTAGATGTGATGTAATAATTAGTCTTAGTATGATCCACTGTCTGTTGTTGTCTTGTTTCAATTGGTAAAGTAAACCCTTGTATGTGCAACATGATCACGAAGCAAAATGATTTAATTGTCTATCAGCAGATTAGGATATCAGACAGTTAATTACATTAACATATTTTATCACATTCTATATACATCCAGAGGGATATTTAAATCTGACTCGTAATTATATTGCAAAACGCACACACACACAGACACACACACACACAAGCACACACCATACGATTAATGGGAAAAAATAATCTTACTGACCAGGGGGACGTCTGACAACATCTGAGGCCTGGAGGATGGACCGAACCTGCAGCAGGTTAATTTGCTTGAACTTGTGTCAGAGCTGAATGCAGAATATAAAAAGAAAATATGAAAACAAAAACATTGCCCAAGTTTAACCACTCAACAACTTATCCATCTGAAAACCATGGAAATGAAACGAAAGGAAACTATAGAAAAACACTCAGTAGTTATACCTCACAACAGCCTTATTCCATGTTCTTTAGATTCAGCAGATTCAGATTTTATCTTGAAAATCAAGTGTGTGCTTTCAATTGCAGAGACTTATAACTATCAAATTCCCTAATTGTGCCATAAACTTTATCAAGAGATTGTTGAAAATATCAAAAGACCTGAATCTCACAATGTAAATAAAGCAATAAAATAAGAATTGTGGACACGCCCCTTGGATATTACCGACTTTAGATATTATGAACTTTACCAGGTGGCATTGTGTCAATGAAAAAATGTATTTGTCTCAAGTTTTAAACAGAAAATGTCAAAAATCTAAAGAAAATCTAAAGAAATAAAAACTCTAAGCATCAGAGTTTGTTACAGTGATGAGGAAACTTTCAGTCATTTCTCTGCAAAGTTGTTTCCGACTGAGTCTAATGTCAAATCAACACATAAATCAATTTGTAGTAGTTACACCAAGAGAGTTCATGATACAATCATGAATGGATAATCCAACGTGTCAACATGACAACAAACATAACACAATGAGTTACAGCCACCATTTCTTTTACCGTCAGTCAACCTTTAGCTGAGATCTGGGTCAAACAGAACTTGTGCATCATAGTCAACTGAACACATTGTTCAACCATATTTCTGATGTTACATTATGTGTCCCTGTGACAGGAAGTTAGAGAGAAGCCGTGAATACAGAATGTTCTGGAGTCTTGATTTCAGATTTGTGAAAACCCATCTGTTACGTTTCTATTCAGAAAGAAGATTATTTCTGAGTCGGACAGTGAATGTTTTTATTATTTTCCGCTGTTCTACGGCTCCGAGCGGTTTGAAGGTTGAACAGTGACGCAACAAGAAGAACACAGCTTTAAAAAAAAAGGGGCAAGGATTCGTTTTTATTTTCTATTCTGAGAAAGACTTTGAATATTAGAGCCATGTTTATGAAAAAAAAAAAGTAAAAGTAAAAGTATTGGAAATGTTGTGAATAAAATCGTAAAAATAATTTGGCTTGTTGGGAATGAAGAGTAAATGTTCAGAAGGAAGAGGACGATCAATTTTCTGCATTTCAATAATTAATTTGAAATGTTGAGAATAAAGTTGAATTTGAGCTTTCCACTTTGTTCTAAAGAATATCTCCTGTCATCTAGTTTGACTTTATCCTCAACATTCCCTAATACTCCTCCATGTGATACATTTCAGTGGATCTCTCTTCTCATTTCCTCTCAGTTGTCCATAGTGTTCAGATGTGTCTTGATTGACTGAGTCAATTAGAGGAGGGCTTAACGGGACAACAGGGGATTTGTTGCTCCTGCAGCCTAGTGGCTGTCAATACATGTCATATATCTCTTAAAGACCTTTTTAAGACCGACTGCAGTAGGAGTCTCATTAAGGTGAAGAACAAATCTCTGTAAATAACTCCAGCAGAAATCTCTCAATCTGCGCTAAAATGGTCACAAAGCTGAAACAAGATATACTAAACTCAAACCGAGGGCAGTGAAACCGAACCGAACCTTATCTTATACAAGTAAATAGATTGTATATAAAGATGGAGACATGGAATCTGCACTTTCTCCTGTTGTACCAAGATGAAGCTCAAACCTCCTGGAGACTGGGTGGCTGGGTCCACTCACATTGAGGAGGCCTCGTTTATGGCCTATACTTCAGCCAGGCACCAGGGGGCGATCAAGATGATTGGCTTCACTTTTAGCGAGCTGCACTATATTGTTGACACAAGGATCCATGTGTTTGAAACCAAATTTTGACGCAAACATCTCCAAACCTGAGTTCTCCTGCGACCTCACACCTCTGGTCCTGTTTCACAGGAGTGAATCCCATTATCTTCTTCTGTTGCAGTGTCCGTTCACCTCAGGGTTCAAATGGTTTCCTGCTCTCACCAGTCGTAATGAGTAGTTGTGGCCTTTCTGTCAACTCCCACTGATGCAGCCGTTCTCCTCTGACCTCTCATCAACATGTCGTGTCTGTCCATAGAGCTGCTGCTCGCAGGACATTGGCTTTTCACACTACTCTGAGACGTTTCGAAAACTGTACCGGGCAAAATGTATGGATCTGCATGAACCTGAAACCTGATTATGAGAGTCACTGAGTTCAAACGACTCCCATTCTGATGTCTTATGAGATTAACTGAAGCTCTTCACCTCCATTTAGAATCGTAATAGTATGAATTTGCAGGTTTACAGGTGTTCCTAATAAAGTCCTCTGTTGTCTGTGTGAATGCCATGAATTCTCCAGCCCTATTTTCATCGTGTTCAATCCATAATGAATTAAAACAGCTCGTTTTGAAAGAACACAATCCACTGCACTTTTTTATTTTTTCATCACAACTTTTGTACATTTACTGCTCAGGTTGTCAAGGCACAGTTCAATCCCTCCAAAAACGCATTTCTGCTTGTGTCCCATACAAAACTAAATCTGAAATAATTTTGTTGTGTACACTTGAAAGCAGAATATCATGAAAAACTCTTTTAAAGAAGTCAACTTTCAAACTGAAGTAAACACTCTACACATTCTAATGGTTTGTGTGCTCCACGAAACACAAGTGGACATATGGGCGTTTGGAAAATACCCTTCTCATAAACAGACTGTGACATCTTCCTGTGCTTCCAGGCTGACAAACAGAGATATGTAACCACAGGATTACCTCGTCTTCCTGGTCCATTTTATTCTGAATTTTTCTAATTAACTCGAGTGGCAGGGAACTCAAAATTCTAAATGCTTAAGACGCTCATTTTCCACTTTTCAAAAACACTGAACATCTCAAATTTAACAAGCCACATTTTCTACAAGCTGCGTGACACGAAACTAAAGACTCCGAACCTCTTGTTTTTCAACACTGCAGTGACTTTTAAATGTCAAACCGAAGTAGATAAAACATTCTTCTTGTA
Organism: Platichthys flesus; assembly: GCF_949316205.1. Taxonomy (NCBI): domain Eukaryota; kingdom Metazoa; phylum Chordata; class Actinopteri; order Pleuronectiformes; family Pleuronectidae; genus Platichthys; species Platichthys flesus. The sequence continues at coordinate 5,175,621 of NC_084952.1, read as the reverse complement.
CTTCTGAGAAACGAAGAGAATTAAAAAATAGTTTTCCATCAATACTTTCAGTTAAATTCAGAGGGCGTATTGTTAAAAATGTGCAAACAAACTGTACAATGAATCTAAATGAACCCAGTGTTGTGAACAGCACTGACAAACAGCTGCAGTTTAAATCTTTTTATTGCCTTTAATGTTAAGTACTTTAACAAAAATAATTTATATTCACTAAATCAAAATTCACCAAACATGTGCACTTCCATTTCTAAAGGAAAACTGGGCATCTTAACAATCTCATCTTCAGCCCAACACCACCACAAAAACATCAGAAAGGCCTCAAACTGTAGTGCTACATCTTTACTGCACGTACTCGCACCGTAAAACAAAGGATTTGGTAAAGTGGCAAACAGAGAAGAAGTGACGTCTCCATTTTAAATATCTGTTGGTGGATAAACTTGTTCATGGACTAACTAGCAACTAGCAACAGGAAAATAAGAAACGACATCTGTTGTTAATGGTCTTCAGGCAACAAACTTGTTCTTGGTGGAGGAACTGCTCTTTGTGGCCGTGTCTGCGTGCGACTGGTATCCAATGATGACTTTTGACGGAACGCCTAATCTCTCTTTATAGACTCGCCTTGAAAATAGAAAACAGAAGATGAAACACATATTAGGGGCCAGAAATATTTACACAGGAATATGCAGCACATGTATGCTACACACTGTACTCAACCTTTGCCCCAGAGGCGTTTTACACAGGTGTGAAAAGCTCAGACTCTCCAGCTGTTCCTTTGCTGCTGACGGAAATTTAATAATTTTTCTATCACTTTAGTTAATACTGAGATTTTCACCAATTTCCCAGAGAACTATTCTTGGATCTTGATTAAAAAAATAAACCATTCAGCAGTACTGGTTTCTAGGCGTTTGTACAATTTAGTGCAGATCCAAATAAAATCCCATATCTAGCTGATTTAAATGTGGTTTTATAAAGAGGGTAGGTATTTACAGCTGCTCTATATTATTTTAGATCGTTCATCTTTTTCTCATGGATTTGTTTTTGTAAATCACTTGTTACTTTTGTTTAGAGAAGTGCGATACAAATTAAGTTATTATTAGACAACTGCAACTATCACCGATATGTAGCTGAGATCACGTGGATTCAGGAAGCATCTTCACTAGCTTTAGAACTTTGTCCAACGACCTCACAGTTGTGTTGCAAACCTGTTAGATTCACAATCAGTGTCTGTGTCCTCCTCTGCTCACCCTATGTGTGTAATGGCTTCTTTGTTTTCGTAGTCCGTGGTCCAGACTGCTATTTTGTCTGCTTTGGCTCGGACGTTGATGACGGCTCCGCACACGTCGTCGCTGAAGTCATTAAAAGATTCGCCAACCAGACACAGAAGCTGCAGGAGGAAACAAACAGACGTCATTCCAAAATGTCTCATTATTGTAGAGACGTTTTTCACTTTTCAGCGGCAGTTCAAAAACTTGGATCTTTTCAGAACAGACATTCTGACTTGGCACAGATGCACAGGTGTTACCGAAAACATTTAACAATGGCTCCATTCATTTGAAATATCCCGGAAAGCCATCACATCAGTGTGACACTGAGCCAACAAGCACAATACCAGGACCCTGGAAGCAGAGCGGCCAAATGGAAGAGAGCCATCATTCATTTGAGTATTTTCACCTGTGCACAGCCCACAGATTACACCAATAATAGTTATGGTTAATGTCTCCAAACGAATAAGACTGAACACACCGTCTCCATCCAGAACCGGTCCAGGTCGGCTCTGCGCTGCTGTTTGGACAGAGTGATCAGCCAGCGGCCGCCTCGTCGGTTCCTGTCGTCCTCCCACATGGGTTCAATTCCATCCTGTGTCCAAATGCAACTTTAAGTTAACAACACAACAAGTACGATAATGTATCTGGGATGACAAATATAAATATTGTTGTCCTTTAGACGTATGTAGCTTCAATAGTTACAAATGTACAACACGCTGATTATCCAGTTCACCAGTGTTAACACGATTATCTGTTTCATCAGTGAAAGTTAAGACAAGGCACATTTTGCAGTGGTTCACTTGTCTTATGACGACTGGGATGAAAAGATCTTACCTTGAACAGGGAGTAGTCACAGCCACACATCAAGTTACTTGAGAGCTGAATGTGATTGTATAGTCTGAGAAGGAAAAAGAAGCGACTTCATGTTTAACAACACAGAAAAGCTGTAACAGAGAAAAGCCCGACATAGTGCAATGTGGGTTTTAGGCTTAGATATTACAAACACCTTTTAGAAACTGGCTTTGTAAACGTTCCCTTCCCAAATGATTAAACAAATCCCATCATAAATAGACCGGTTGCTCTTCATGCATTCATGGGAGAAAGGATACACTTACGCCCAGAAGTCTTCCACCGTGTCAAACTTAGAGATCAGACGAAGGTTGGCTTGCCATGTTTTGCTCTTATCGTTCTTGAAGAACCAAAGAGCCCACCTGCCAATCACAGACAAGTTACTTCAGACTGCAGCTGCACGACTGCTGCTCATTAACAACACTTGTTGCACTGGGACGAGAACATGTTTCCTACTAATCTACTCCACTTCATGAGATGAGAGATACTTGCTCAAATCCAAGCCACTTTCAAGTGTCTTGACTGATTATAGCTTTACCACATGGCCAACACGCACAAACTGGAAGCATTGTGCTGTTAAAATGAAAACCAGCTCTTTTTTCCTTTTAAATGATGTGTTGACAGGCTCACAAAGTGTGATGGTATCTGGTAAGAGATTAACTTACCATCAACTCTAAAGCTGATCATAACTGTAAACACACATTTTCTGCAACTGCTATTTTAATTTCTTTACTGGTGGAAAACAAAAAGGAACAGACTTGGGAATCGAGCTGCAGCCTTACTTGTTTTGCAGAGGGTGCTTCATGTAGGATTCAATTTTCAAAACCTTCTGAATGGCTGCTTCACATTTGTCCTTTTCAGGATTTGGAGGAACTGAAGTTGTCATCTAGACGAGAGAAAGAAGTTTTAAAAGAAAGACTTTCTCAGGTTCTCACGTACTGTGACGACAGCTACCTCGTAATACCTGTTCTTTAGTTTGATTGTCGTGTACATTTAAAACTTATTATAACATTTTTATGATCACAGCTCAGGAACTTTGTGAAATGTGCAGAAGATGGATTGTAGACTGACAAGAGATATTTCTTTTCTGAGAGGAAAAGTAGTTGCAGAGGAGTTAACTGTTCTTTAAAGCTGACACATATTCACAGAAACAGCTGGAGAGCAGCAGAGTTGTTCTCGCACCACTTGAAGATCAACACTAAAGTTCTCACTCGTAGTAAAAGGGGATTTACATTTAGATTGTAGAGTGGATGTATTTGCAGCTTCTTTTACACGTATACAAATCGTACATATTTTAGTACACATTCAAACTTTGTTTTACATATTCTCAAATCTCCAAAGAGGAAAGACACAGATCGAGTCACAAGATAGATCTGGTTTGAGCTTTGTGTAAATACATTAACTGTGGAAATGTTATGCATAAATGTATGTGTCTATAAACTGACTGCAACATTTTGATTTTAATGGCCATAACTGAGACTTCACTTCAAATGTTTTATACTCGTATGAACCCATGAACCTGAACTAGACTTAAAAAAAAAACATTTTTATATTTATCACAGGGACAATAAACAACCCAACAAACCAGCTCAGACCTGCATTCATAACATTGATATTCTGTCCAACCGTTAACTTAATTCCTAATCAAATACAACTTATTTTATAAAACCTGGTGTTGTGCTTAAAAGTGAAAGCTAGTTAGTAAAAAACTAACTGTAACTGACTTTTATGAGTTGTTTTGTCGCCTTAAATAAATAAATCAATACAGTAAGTAAATATCATGCCTCAGTTCTAAATCCTGTCTACCTTGGTACCTCCTTTAATAGAAAAGCAGTCCTTGACCCTCCTTAAACATATCGCTATAATCTTAATATAGTTTTAATATTATATCTATTATATCTGTTTGCTTTATCCATTATCAGTTTGTTTTTGTTGATGTAAAACACGTGGCTATTTATTTCTACATAAGATTTATTTTTAAATAAGACAAAACTTTATTGATCCCATGCTGGGGACATGCACATACTCAGAATGAGAAAGAAAAGGGAATTAAAGGAATAAATTCAAATAAAAAATGTGTACGATATATATAGGTTTAACTTATTTTGTGAGCTTTACGTTGTCTAATTTCTTAATCAATAAAGTTTATTGAGGAGAAATCTGCTTGATTACTCTCTAAACTACTGCAAATAGTTATTTACCCACCGAGTTGTTATTATTATTATTTTGAGGTTACATTCACAGATCTACTATCACAAGGGAGATAAATAAAAGTGAGAGTAGAAGTTCTGGGATCTGATATAAAACAGAAAACACTGTTCTATCTCTTCTGGACTCGGTCACATGACCCGGAACCGTTGGTACCGTTACAGCGGCGTGACTCCTCTCATTCAATCCGAGCAGCAGAACTCATTTCGGGAGTACAGACTCCAAGCGTCACCCCTCCCTCCTCGGTGAATCCTGCAGGGGAGACCCGGCCCTGTTACCCGGCTTTGACGACACTCTCCCGGCGGTGGGGTGTGAGCCACAGAGCCCCAGGTGTTGGGAGGGTGGGGGAACACATAGGACCAAACCGTCGCTAACCTGAGATGCTACTTTAACTGATGTTTGGTTCGCGACGGGCGGAGGAAGTTTAAAGTCCGGGTTTCACGGTTCAACGTCCTCCTCCCCCCGGTGGATTAAACCCTGGACGGAGTGTCTGTGTGCCCGGGGAATTAGAGATAAACCCCCCCGGCTGAGACTCACCACCAGAGCGGTCGCCATCTTCATGGAATCACGCTCAGATTCGTGTCGTGTGTTAAAATAGCTGATTGGACCATCTGGTTCTGACCGCGGCGCATGCGCACACGCGTCCGGGATGAAAGGCAGTAAGGCACTGCTCAATGATCAAGTGTCAGAAAGAACTTCAAATTAAAACTGCAGTGAAAACAGTACTTAAATCATTTTAACGTGTGATTGTAGATTGGGTTTTATATTTTAGTGTGTAGATATATGATGTGTATTTTTGTAATTTCAGTTATTTGCATCTCTATGCAATTTCTTTGCCTAAATCATCATGAACAGAGTGTGACTTAGGCCGTTTTATTTTAACTAAGTCAAAACACAATTTGACTTGGGCAATTTGACAAGCTTTTTCAAGATGGCAGCAGCATCAACAAGAACCTACATCTATCTATCTGCTGAAGTTATTTCCACGATTTAGGCCTTGTCCCCTATTGGTCAGTGATTAGGTTAACTATACTATAGGCTAGGCTATAAATATTGTATTATTTAGTCTTTTTAGTCAGCAAAATAGCTCGGTCCATGAAGCTAGCATTTAGTAAAGAGTGTAAAGGCTCCAGAATCTGTGGCAGTTACAAGGGGTAGGCTCTCTGTTAACTCTTTTCTGTCTTTTCAAACAATATTTAATCTACAGGTTTTGTCAAATTTTTTCCACTTTACATGATCTGATTTGGAAAGATTTGAATACCATATTGTATGAATGATCACACATTTGAGACTGTAAACCTCAAGGGAAGGTATGAGACTGTAAACCTCAAGGGAAGGTAGGAGATGCACTTGACAACTCTGACACCGATCAGGCCTCACGTAGTTGAAGACATGAAGCAGCATGTACCAGGCCAAGACTCTGTTTCAGATGGAGCAGACAATACCTTAACCTCTTCCACTGATGTTGTTGGAGAGCCTGAGCCGACACATGCACACCATGAAGAGGACATATCTTATGATGATGATGTCATAAGCGATCTAGACTATACCCTATCCTACGATGAGTCCTATTTAGACCATCAAAGACCATCCAAGGTCAAGGAGATCACAGTCAAACACAGAAATACATTGTTTTGCATCATTACTGTATAAACATGTCAGTGTGTTACTTTCCATAATTATTAATGCCTGATTGGTATTAAAATAACAGGCACATAAATCAGGGGATAAAGTGTGAAAAAGTCTAAATATGAATAAAATTGAAATATTTGAAGACCTGAATTACGCATTATTCATATGTTGGAGACTCTAAATTGAGGTTTTGTGAATGTCCTGCATTTGATTATTTGCCGAGAATCAAAAAATGCAATCTAATCTTAAAATGTTAGACATACCTTAATAATTAGTAATTAGTAATTTTCAGTAAAGTTTCTGACCCTAATGAATAGAAATGTAATGTTTTCATTTAATTTAGTCAGTAAATGAGCAGCAACAGAAAACATGCAGAATAAATGCACCTTCAAAAGGATTTTAATAGCACCACTTTGGATCCAACAGGTATTCTACTGTTAATACAAATGTGTTTTCTCATAGTCAATGTTATTTTTCAAACAAGTGCAGAGAAAAACATGAAGTGCTGCGACTATAGAAGAAGTTTGTCTAAAGGGCGGAGGTGAAGGAAGTCGATGCTGTAGGCACTTCAGAAGGTCAGCACTGTGCGGATGCTGCAATGAGAATAGAAGAAGATGTGGTAGACTGGTTAATGAAGAACGAGTGAGCAGAACAGCAAATCAAAACATGCGTAAGTGAATGTTCTAATCGTAAGAAGCATATTTTAGAACAATGGTTCCAACATGCGCCGACTGTGTAAATGAGCCGTTCTTCTCACCTCTCTCCAGCGTGCATGAGGTCGAATCCCTTATTGATCTGCTCAAAGGGCAGAGTGTGGGAAACAAACTCATCCACCTTGAGTTTTTTGTTCATGTAGTCTTCCACCAGCTTAGGAACGCTCTCCACACTCTTCCAGCCTGAGGGGTGAATATGAAAATCTGTTTACCAGCTACTATTTAACATCACTAAACAATATAAATTAAACTAATGTAACAACTGAAAAGGCCGCGGGCGAAGCACTTATTCCCCAGAAAACAAAATAAAGAGCCGGTCAAGAGTTACTTGATGAAACACTGAAATGACCGGTCCCCTTTGTAGACATTTTCATTAAATTAAATTGACAATTTACTATCTTTGTGTCAAATTATTAAAAGAAAGCTTAAACTCAGCCTGATGAAAGTGGAGTGAGAGCACATAGCTTTTTTACTCCATTCTGGAATTGTCTGCTGTCTCACGTTAGATTATGCAAAAGTGTTTGAACTTGCCGACATCGGGAACTGCTGCCCGACCACATCACACCGTTTATAACAAGAAATCCTCCAACAGGACCACTCACCTCCGAAGGCTGTTCCCCTCCACACTCGGCCTGTCACCAGCTGGAACGGTCTGGTCGAGATCTCCTGTCCGGCTCCGGCTACGCCAATGATGACACTCTCACCCCATCCCTTGTGGCACGCCTCCAGAGCGGCTCTCTAAAACAATGAACAAGTCATTTTCTGGTCTCTAAGCCCTGCCCACTTGTAAATGGTGATTTATACGCTGCTTGTGCCACTTGTCAACTTCAACGAAGCACATACACATCTCCATCAGCTCTTCTATGGAGCTGAGATCATACATGAACACTGTGAAGTGTGATCTACATGTCTGTTGTATCTACAGCTGCTGTCGGACATGTACCGAGGGGACATTCTCTGGTTGTTTTAACTGTCAGTCCTCTAGTAAAAGCTCTGGGAGACGGTCAGAGTGAGTCCATGTGAGAATAAAGCAGGGTTTTCTCTAGAGATTCATCTTGAGAGAGTGAAAGCAGCTCATGCACTGGGCTGCATGTTTTACACACTCTTAATAAAATGTGAACACGGAATAAGTCACACCATGATTTGCACATTTCCGATGCACTCGAAGGAGTAGTCCACGCCCCCGTCAGTCATCTCCACCAGGACCTCCTGGATGGGCCGGCTGTGGTCCTTGGGGTTCACGAACTCGGTGGCTCCGAACTCCTTGGCTTTGTCGAACTTGGTGGGGTTGATGTCCACGCCGATGATCCTGGTCGCCCCAGACACTTTGCAACCCATGATGACGGCCAAGCCGACGGCTCCGAGACCGAACACGGCGCACGTGGAACCCGCCTCCACCTGAGGGAGGATGAAGCAGCAAGGTGAGAATCCAAACATTACAAACAATCAAATCTGTCAGTGTAACCTGCTCACATTTACTGAAAAGAGAATTGGCTTTTCTTATATTACATAGAGTCATACAGGGTTCATACACATTTTGACCAATGGATTTCCAAGACTTTTCCATGACTTTTCAAAAGCTTTAAACCAAATTTCCATGACCTAACATTTTGTGAAATCTCTGTGTATACGCCAAAAAGTGACAAAATGTAGTATTTAAATTAACAATGAGAATTCCAAGGCATAAAGTATACCTTAAATGACACAAATCCAAGTGCGCCTGCCTATATTTTGAGCGTATTTCTTTCTTTAAAAGCATATACATTTTTTCAAACTCAGCATAACTGAACGACATGAAAATATGAATATAACAAATTTACATGACTTTTCCAAAACTTTTGGGATTTTATTGTTTTGCATGACTTTGCCAAGCCTGGAAAAACACATTTTAAAATTCCATGACTATTCCAGGTTTTTCATGACCTTAGGAACCCTCATTATAAAGTAAATTTTAATATTTACTAATATCTATATTGCATTTGTACTTATAACTTTTTTACAGACACTCCTCATCTTTACTGTCCCCTCTGCTGATGGAACACAGTTCTTTTCCCTATTGTAGGACTAATAATAAATTATCTTATATGTTGTTAGTAAATTTCTTACTATATCAGTGTCTGTTTCCAACTAGGAAACGAAGCCTCTGGCAACAACCCAAGTTCACATCAGATCTGCATGATTAATGTGGGTGACCCATTTCAGAGTGAAACCTTGAAACAGTGACAGCCTCTGAATCCCCTTTCCATCGATCCCTCGAGGCTGCACTCTGCGACAAACATGTTTTGCATAAAGAGTTTTAAACAATACAATGTGTTGAATCTTCCCGGTGGTGTTTAACTCCCTTTAGAGAAAACAAATCATCAACTCACTGTTTTTTATTTTTTGGTCGGGAGGCAGACTAGCAGCTTTGCCGTCAACCTGTGACACCCACCTTGGCGGTGTTGAGAGCGGCACCGTATCCTGTGGAGATGCCACATCCAAGCAGGCACACCTTGTCCAGCGGAGCGCTCTCGTTCACCTTGGCCAGGGAGATGTCGGCCACCACTGTGTACTCGGTGAAGGTGCTGGTGCCCATGAAGTGAAACACTTGCTTTCCCTTGCACGTGAAGCGTGAGGTGCCATCTGGGAGCAAACCCTGGCCCTGGGTAACTCTGCACGAGGGAGGCACAGGGGAAAAGATGTGCGAATGATGAATGATGATGTTTGTCAGACAGAAGCTCAAGCTGAATGTGATCGAGCATTGATTTGGTTCCAGAGGCTGTGAGATCCACCACTGAGGCAAAAGTCTTCCCCAACACAAGGTTAAATAAATCGACAACTGACAACGTTACCTAATTTTCTGGCAAAGGTTGGTCTTGGGATTTTTGCAGAATTTGCATTCCCCGCACTGAGGCACATACAGTGGAATGACAGTATCACCTTTATCAAAGAGATATGCCAATATTCAAAATCACACATAAGGACTTATTGGTGCACAAACAATTTACATTTTCATTATTTTGGCTCTGTGGCTCCCTACCTGTCTTGAATTTGGTGACGCCCTCGCCGACACTCTCGACCGTCCCGGCGCCCTCGTGGCCCAGGATCACAGGAAAAAGTCCCTCTGGGTCACTGCCGCTCAGGGTGTAGGCGTCTGTGTGACACACGCCTGTGGCAAAGAGCTGAGGGGGAAAGGTTCAAATACATGAATGAACGACTTCAACAGCTTCATCAAATGTTTTGCTGTTATTCAAGTGTTGTCATTATCGGATGATAACGATAAATTTAAGACCACAAGAGCCACAAATTTGTCTTTAAACTTAAAATGTTTGAATAATTAAGTGACATTTATCGGGATATTTATCAGAGTCGAATGATATTAATTTGTTTTTATTTGATATCATCAAGCCCTAGAGTTTTATCTTTACACTTTAATTTCTAATTTAATCACTGTACCTTGAAGCGCTTTGAGTGGCGCTACAGCAGTCATGTTTATTTTTATTTTTTACCTTTAAAAAGTTAGATTCAGTGACTTGGTTTACCTTGATGCGGACTTCATGGGCCTTGGGTGGCGCCACCTCCACCTCTTCAATGGAGAGAGGTTTGCCAGGTTCCCAGGCAACAGCTGCCTTGCACTTGATCACCTGAAGAAGGTAGAACACAGGACTTTGGTATTTCTCTCTCACATAAGGATTAAAGCTCTGCAGGCTCTGTACCAGGCCGGGATCGTTGCAAAGGGACCTAGTTTTAACCTGGTCCAGGTTTATGCAAAGGCTGGAATGATTCACCGCTGCAGTTCAATGCTTTCTTGCAGGTGGATGAGACGTGGCTGCAGAATCTGGCTCACTCACACTACTTCCTATTGCTTTGAGCGCTTCAGTAACTTCACGTGTTCAATGTTATACATGTGCAACAACTTGCAGACACCAGTTACGAGCGGCTGAATCCTGATCCCTGTTGGGTAACTCAACACTGACTCCTGGTTCTTATTCATTCAACCACACGCTAACAGCTGCAGGCTGGTGAAAGGAATCCTGGTTGTTGTGAAGGCTACGTGTGAATTAAATGTTGTATTAACGCTACACACATTCAGAACTGATGCATCTAAAGGATTCTATTGAGGATGTTGGAGGAAACTCACTTTTCCCGTAGTCTCCATGTTCCTTCCTTCAGCGAGCGGGGGCGGAGTAGGCGCGCGGCCGTAAAGGAACCACGGTGCGGACCAATCAGAGAGAGGAACAAGCAGCTACCCTCTTCTCGTGTGACGTAGGCACAGCGGAAACAGGAAGTTGATATATCGATATATATTTAATTTTCTTCATAAATCTGAATTTCTTAAACATCGTTAAAAAAATAGGTTAAACTAGAAGCTCTAACAAAACATTTGCAATTTAAAAAATATACACGTATATCCATTTGCTTAAATACGTGTTACATTATTTACTTTTATTTGTGTGGTAGTACACACAGGATATACTTCACCTGGCTGTTCCACGCAAGTTATAAAATATAATTAAATTGTTGTCATGTAAATAACCAGAGCAATTATATAAAAAGTACCTATTTGAGAAAATAGTTTTAAATAGTACTTTAAATGTACTCTGATTGAAATACTATGTATATTTTATTTAATGAATAGTCAGCCTGTGTTGTAATTTGAATTATTTAAACAAAGTTGTATGCAATTCTATACTTAATTTCATGGTTTAATATGCTGATATTTTCTTGATTAATCAATTTATTCATAAAACCTTACTATTCAGACGAGTACTTGTTTTGCGTACGAACAGGATGTTCTAAGATTCCATGTTAAACCTTTGCATTGACTGACTGGACAAAATCATGGTCATCATCTAAACCCAGACTTAACTGAGCACAATAATATTTCTGCACTCCAGCAAATAAATGTTAGAGTAGACCCCTTAACGTCTAAATTAAGGATCCATGACCTTAATTACTCATTTTAACTCTGAACTAGATCAGGGCTCTGAAAGTGTATAACATCAACTATATTCTGCTTCACAATGTCAATGATTCCTCTAAGACCAGAGAAAATAAAACAGACACAGTTACAAAGCACCTTTTAATCAAGGTCTTTAACAAAACAGTAGGTTTAAGATTTTACAAATTATAAGCATTAAAATGATTTCAACTTCCACTCAAAGTACATTTCCCATCACACATTTCCCCACATCTGACAAAAGTAATTCAGGGAAATTTGTGAATGTGACTCCTGAAATCATGAACAACACTTTAACACAATCAGGAACAGGATAATGATGTGCCTGTTTGCAGAGGGAGCCTAGAACCCTTCACAACAGGCCGAAAAGGTCCCAGTCATGTTTCACCTTTAAATAACGTGATGATTCATCACATCTTCAAAACTGGTACAAAAATAAAAAAATGTGAAAAGCCACAGGTTCTACAAATTGAATCAGTATATGGACATTGCCTCCAACTGGCCAGACACTGGTACTGAATGCAGTCTTTTTGCTGATGCAGGTGTAGACAGGGATGAAAAGATCCACCAGATCACCTCGCACCTACAGGTTGACAAAAATAAAAACATAAATGCAAAAGTTATAGACAAAAACATGGCTACATTCACAAACTCCCAGCAGGAAACACAACTTAAATAATAAAGCATGATGAAAAGGGGCAAACCTCTGAATCCACGTCCACCACTACTACCTCCTCTGCTTCCTCTGAAACCTCCTCCACCACGGTCACCGCCTCTAAATCCTCCTCCACCACGGCCAAATCCACCACGGCCCCCACGGTCACCGCCTCTAAATCCTCCTCCACCACGGCCCCCTCGAAATCCACCTGATAGAAACACAAAGGCAGAGCAGTTGTTCAAAACATTCCTCTGATCCTAGTTCTAAATCGTTTTTCATGTTCAACCTAAACCCAGTGAAACTTAGACTAAGGGCCCAAGTGGGGAAAACATGCCTTATTGGAAACTTTTATTAATTCAGTGTAGTTTTCAAAAGAACCTCCTAATAAAAGCACATAAATCTGGCCAGTTCACAAGCTTGTTTCTTCAACCTTTAGGCCACCGCTGCCCAGTGGTCTGAATTCATTAACAATAGGAGACAGGATTAATGAGACATTAAGTTTGGAGGCTTTACCTCCACGGCCACCACCTCTTCCTCCTCTGCCTCCTCTCGGCGGCCCTTTCTCTCCCGGCGGCCTGGGAAGAAATCTCTGCAGTGGGAGAAGCTTCATTGGATCTATATAAAACTGAGAGAGGAGTTGCAGATTACACATCGTTTGACAGAAACTGAAATGCTTTCAAGTATTCAAATGAATGACTTTAAAATATGGCATTGAGTTTTTACCTTCTGAAGTTTCTTAAACGAACCCGCCTTCATATTGTCTGAGAGTTTGACTGAAAAATACTGCAGGGTGAGTTAAGGAATAAAAGGCGAGAATGATATTTATCCACACAAAAATCACCTTTTCTATTTAGTGCACACATACACACATAAATATATATATATATATATTTTTTTTAAATGTTGACAGAAAGGATACAAATTCCCGGAGCTGGCCGAAGATCTCGTCCACCTTCCCGATCTGCTCCTTGTTCTCCAGGTACACAGGGGCATTGAAGTAGGGAACCTTGCTCTCCTCTGTTGTGCACTTACATACAATATCATCTTCACATGGATGCATGAACTCTCCCACAGCTGCACAGAGAAAAAAACATAGAAACACATTCAGTTGTATGAAATGATTAGTAACCAGGTTCATTTTCTGTATGTCTGCAGCTCTGCAGATTTCAAGGAATAACCCACATCACTTTTAAAACTAAACAAAAGGTTACAAGTTGCCTGCCATTGCTACAGCTTGCATGTAAATCATGTTTAAAGTTGGTAACAGTTCCTGAGACATGAGCAGGTAGTCACATCATAGTGTGAAGCAAGTTAAACATACCCAGGATCTGTTTCTTATCAAGCTCCACCTAACCTAACATCAGCCAACCTGTTGTCCTGAATTATAAAGCTGTCAGGATTCTGTAGATGGATGTTCTCAGTACAGCATCAATTACCATGGTGAGGACTGAGAGCTCATGATGAATCCAGAAGGTAGCTCGATTATTGATAATCAGATGTGCACACATTGAACTGACTTCTGCTGCTTTCCTGCATTTGGTCACAGTTGTTTTTTTTATACCTGTGGTGCTTTGTTTTTTCAGATGTTGTAAGTTGATATATATTGTACCTGTCTTAATAATAGTCTGTATATTGCTTGCGTGTGTTGACTATAACAAATCATTTTATTTAAACTCTAGGATACCTTTTTATAAACTGGGTAACTGGCTCGATTTGCTGTTGATTAAAAAATAATGTCCAGGCTGGCAAATAAACAAAGAAATGACATTAAGTGATCACCACACATCCTGTCTCATAGCTCAGTTCCCAGGTGAGCACATGTACTAACAACAATCACGTGCCGTCACTTGAAATCCACTTGTACACTTCTGAAGATCATATATAGTTTGTGATAATGTTTATTATTATACAGCAGATATATTTCAGTCTCAAACGTCACACATCCCCCCCTGCACCAGGTTTTCCCCACAGCTTTTCGATGATCTTACCCACGACGTATTCCGGGGGACCGTAGTCCTGCCAGCCTCCTCCTCCGCCTCTGCCTCCTCTGCCTCCACCGAAGCCTCCTCTACCTCCTCCACCTCGGCCTCCACCGAACCCTCCTCGGCCTCCTCCACCACGGTTAAAACCTCCACCTCCTCCTCGGCCGCCTCGTCCACCGCCTCCTCTGAAAGACATGTCCTCTGCGACGGAGAAAGGGAGAGAGACACACGAGTTAGCTGTAAGCTAGAGAAGCTAACAGGCAGCAGGGGTAGTAAGCACCAAACAACTTGCTCTTGCTAACATGCTAACGCGACTCGGTCATTCAAACTACAGAATCACATCCGCGTTTTCTCCCACAAACCAATGCGGTGTGCGCTCAGTTCTACGTACAATACTGCAATAGTATTAATAAACAAATATCACGCAAAAAATAGATTAAAAACCACAAAATAAATATAAAAAACACTCACAACTTTTCTCGTTGAGCCGCAGCTATTTACTCCACGCGATGACAACACGTGTGGCCAAACTGCCTGCCGTAAAGTGTAGGTTAAGTGTCGTGAATTGTCGTAAACCCCTGCCGCTGCCTCGTCGTGCTTCATGAACCGGAAGTTTAGTTTACGCTTTGTTTATTTTGAACTTAAAACCACAACGACCTTTTCAAGCTATAACGAGACGCAATGTTGGTTGAATGCAGATGAAAATATTTTTTTTATAAATAATTGATTTTTTTGATTTGCAGGAAATTGAACAAACAATGTCCACGACAGGTCAGGTAAGAAAACAAACATCAAGTACACAATAATCCCATGTTGTCTAATAAATTAAACAAAGTTCATTATGTCATTTTGTTGCTTTGAGTATCCTCCACAGACTGTAAATAAACATATGATTTGTAAAACTACATCTGACTGAGTGTGAAGTTTTATTTAGCCTCATCAGAATCAGAATCAGAATCAGAATTCTTTTTATTTTCATGTATATTTGCACATACAGGAAATTGCCTTGGTGTGGTTGGTGCACTGTACAAACTACAATATACAAATATATATAATATAAAGAGAGTTAAACTCGAGCTGAAGTGCATTACAGTATTGGTGCATGTAACGTCATACAAGTGCATTCAATGAGGTTAAAAGGAATTGAGAAGTTCAATATTCCACACCTTTTGTTTTTATCATAGTTCTTATATGTTGAAATAAGTAATCCCAAAGTTTTGTGGAGATACAGATGATTAGAATTTCACTTTTAAAACCAATATGTAGAAACATGGAGTGATCAAATATGTTTTGAATATTAAAAAGACTGAGTATGAACATTTAACTGAAAACACAGCGGTTCAGTGAATGAAACTAAAGCAGCGACAGAGCGTTCACGGGAGCCTGATAAGAACCTTTTTTCTTTCAAAACACTCCAGCTAATGGAAAATGTAAGTGTGGCGAGAGGAGAGTGAAATTCAATTTGATTGTTGGATATGATAATGATAGAAGTGTGTTTCATTTAAACACTAATTTTAAAAGGGAAAGTCTTTGACAGACTATGAATAAAAGCCAACACGGTTAAAAGCCGAGGTTGATTAAAAGCAGGCTTACATGATAATAAAATGTGTCAATGGAGAACAATGAAATCAAAGTCGTATTGTAGCCTGTGCACCAATCTGTCACAACATTAAAACTGGTTTACAGACGTCATGGCTGAGTTGACTCCCACACTACGTCCATCCAGGTTGAAAAAGATTCCTGGTGTGCCGTGTTCGGGCTCGGCGCCGTCGGACTGGGCGCCGAATGTGTGGACCCCAGAGATCACAGCAAGCCCATCCAGGAGGTCTTGGCAGAGATGACAGACGGAGGGGTCGACTACGCTCTGGAGTGTGTGGGGAGTCCAGCTGTCATGGTGGATGCTGGACAACTACACACTCCAGTTTCACCAGTATCTGGGGACATGTATTTTGACAGGTAGTACTAGACTGCTGCGCTTGAGTCTACAAGAGATTCCTGGGGCACCTGTGTGATCGCAGGGTGGACGGAGAGAGAGGCAATGAGGTTGATAAGCTGCTGATGGAACGCACCTTGAAGGGGACTAACTTTTGACGGGAGTTATCTTAATGCTTCGGCAGCAATTCAAGGTAATTGGCATGATGGAGAAATCCACCCTCTGTAGTCTGAGGCCTTGTCCAACACTTGAGATATTTGGACCCTTGCCTTGACATATATATTGTCAGTAAGAATGAATTGATTTATTTGCAGCTCGTTTCATTCGCGTTTCTTGAGGACTCACGAGCAGGGGCGGACTGGGGGAAAAAAGTGGCCCGGGAGTTTCTGTCAGACCGGCCCACTCAATACACGGCGGTGCGCATGCGTATAACTGGGTGCCGCGTTGCGTGTATGTATGCAAATCCAAATTCTCTACACTTCGGCTGTGTAAGAACCAATTTAGAGGTGTTTATTAATAAGGTGGAGATCTTTTCTTACTTTGGACTTCCGAAGTCTGTAAAACACATATTAAAAGACACTTAAAAAAAAATCGAAAAATAGTCACCATGAGTGTGAAGACCGATTGCGAGTAGCAGTATAAATGCAGTCAGTGCAGATAAATAGGTATAGCTCTTGGAGAAAATTACGCTTGTGCCGCTGTTTCAACCATTGTAGGGCTGATGCGATGATGGGCGTGGGCCGGTACATCATAGTGATGGGCCGTTGGATTTATATTTTCGGCCATCGGCCCACCGGGGATGTCCCCGGTATTCCCGATGGCCAGTCCGCCCCTGCTCACGAGGGTCTCGTTTTCCTCTTGTACAGGTTGGAAGAGCGTGGAGGATGTGCCCAAACTGGTGGACGACTACATGAACAAGTGTTGTGGACGAGTTCATAACCCACAACCTCCCTCTGGATCAAATCAATGTGGCCTTTGACCTTCTGAAAAGTGGGAAAAGATACGACACGATTCATTTGTGGATGATGTCTTTTATGTGTGTGTGTGTGTGTCTCCTTATGTTCACATAGTCACGTTATTGGGACTTTTAACCTACGTGAGGACAACAAACTCAGCCAAATGACTTTTTCATGGTTAAGGAATCAGGATAGTGTTGGACTTAAATATAGTACGACTCCCAAATACAGTTACTGACTCTAGTATTCATTTGTCGAAATGCTCCAGTTGCTGTCTTTTCAAAATACTATGAACACACAATGACACATCATTTTCATGGACGAATCTCTGTGAGGCTGAGGGGCACAGGGGCCTGATGCCAGGGGCCCCTCGGCCAGACTCTCTATCGTGAAGTGGCTGTAACATACAGTATCGTGTTTGATAACCACAAAGCTACAAAACCTTCATTGTGGGAGTTTATACAAGATGGAGCAAGACCGGGACAAACAAGTGCAAACAAGTCATGATTCAGGAATATTTGTATGTGTGTCTGTAAATGTAAAGTGTTTATTAGCTATATTATCTATAAATAACAAATTTTTTGACTGAACAAACTTTTAAAACCCAAAGACCTTTGATTTACAATTGTAGGATTATAGGAAACTAAGGGAACCATCAACTAACATTAGAGAAGGTAGATACAACAAAATAGTTGATATTCTGTGTTATTGATTAAGTGTCTAATTGTTGCTGTTTCCCTGTTGTTGTGTAGAGCAGACCTGAGAGTGCAGTTATCCTAATATTTGTCCTAATTCTTTGTCCTCAGCATCCGCGCTGTCCTCAGTCTGTGAGACTCTTTTAACATTTAACAAGAAGCGAGGTTGATGCTCACGGTTGCGACTATGGTAACTATTTTAGTATTTTACAAGCAACTCTGCCATAGTAAATTATCTTTTTCTTCAAAGGTACTGATAATATTTATCCATAATTGACTTTGTGGCAAGTAAGCACTTTGGCCACTAGATGGCAGTCTTATGTCATGTAAAAGCCTTTATAGTAAGTTCAACTTATTAAAACATTCATTGTTTTACCTGTTAATAAAAATAATTATGTCCACATCCAATTCTATAGTTTTGTTTATCACAAATTTGATGAACACAGAGAAGATTAAGTGAATTTCTGCAACATGATAAGAGAATTTAATAACAAACACAGCAGTATATATATATATGATAGTACAGTAATATATATATATATACATGTAGAGTGTATAGCAGGAGTGTGTGTATAAATATAAAGTAACAACAAGACAAATCTGTACATCTGTCACACGTGTGATAGTTGGAATTAAATACCCTTGAGTAGAAGATGGAGCGAGAGACCCAGGAACCAAATGGCCGAATCTGTCATCGGCCATTGTGAAGAATCTGCTTCATGTGGTCGGCCGTACCAGATTTCGTCCTTGGTAATGTTATATATTGATTTAATGGGGAGTCGCGGAGCAGGGCTGAAATAACAGCGGTGTGCTGTCAGGGCAGAAGACAAAAGGTTGTTTTGTGAAGGTTTCAGCTCCTCTCGGTGAAGACCTGAAATAGCTGCCAGAGGAATTTGTTTTATTGAAGTTCCATTCAAATGCCCTTGGCAGCTCCCCCTGCTTTTCCATCTTTATTTAAAATGGAAAATAAATTGGTGCTCTTCCTCCTAATGTTGGTCTCTGGCTGTGTGCTATCAATCACAGATTATGAATCTTAGACCCCCGGACCTCCACCCCCTCTTCTTCGTCTTCTTCTTCCTCCCAAGGAATCTCGAATGTAAGAAAGTTTTTGAGAATTAAAAGCAGCGAGCTAAGAAGCGGAGAGAGATTACAGAGAGGAGATCAAGAGAAATGGGGAGACGGGTTCTGACAGGTGGTTACGTGACTGGCCACCGCATCTCTGACTGTTGGACATGCTCGCAGATTTATAAGGCTTTCTTGGGGACATGTGTTTAAATGTCTGCCTCGTCTGTAAGAAAGCCATCCAGAGCGACGACCATAAGTCTCCCACCGGCTCTTCTTTTTTTCTTCTCTTTGCGGTTGAACTCTACAACCTCTGGAATTGTCACAGCATTGTGCAACTGATACAGGGAGGACATGCTACATGAATTACAACCGCAGCATTGCACACATTTCAGGAACTGTCCGTGTTGTCATGCTTCACATTTGTCTGTGCAGCTTTTTCTGCAGATATCTTCGGGGATAGGAAGACAAAGATGGAGACCAATCTTAATTTGCCTTTAGTGGCTTCCACACCCCCCCTCACCATCGTTTTGCTGTCATCACTTCACGTTGACACCTCTTTCAGACCTCATGAAGATAATTGACAAACAACAGAAATGCCAGATGAGGTAAATGCCATCACAAAAGTAAGGGCATGAAAAACTCCCGCCTTGCCTTTCACAATATTTAAATTGGGATCAAGAGATTCTGCTTTATTTATTAAGCTATATTCCCGTGTGACAGACAGATGACTGCATGCTGGAGATGATGAGAGCATAGAAGCAGTGGGTGGGAAACACCCTGTTCAAACAAAGACTGTTTTATAGTCAGAATCCAAAAGTTATAAAACGCCTCTTTCATTTTTTAAATGGGAGTTGGTGCCACTCGGATTCAACCGGTGCATGCAGATTATATATTAGAAACTATATCATACTGTCCCTATTGAATGGTTTTACACTGGTTATCATAATGTAATTATTCTATATATGTTTTGCAGTGCAGGGTAACTATTTAATCTATTTTAGCTTTATTTAATACCTTTAATAGATGGATTGACATTTTCATTCTGGATGTTTTCCAGCAAAGCATCAAGGGAAACTCATTTATTGACTGAAGTGTAATCTGTAAACTGGTTTCCTAATGTTCACAGTGTTTCTTCAAGTCTTACGCACCTTTTCACATCATTATATTTCTGTAAGATACTCCAGACAGATGTGGCTCAGGACGTAAAAGAGGGTTGTCCACTAACCAGATGGTCGGTAGTTCAATCCCCTGTATCCTTCTGTCTGCATTCTGAAGTGTCCTTGGGCAGGATGCTGACCCAAGTGACCTCTGACTGCTGTGCCAACAATGAATGGTGACTGAAAGCTGCTGTGTATAGAGTTGCTGTATGAGTGTGTGTGTGTGAAGGGTAAATGTGATTTGAACTGTAAAGTTTATAACACTTAAAAAACATGAATACAGCCAGAAAGTTATATTCTACATTGTCAGCTTTTTGCCCCTAAGTGTAGCTGTGATTGGTCATGAATAAAGTGGTGAAAATAATCATTATGGCTGGATTCCATTTCTGTTTCAGGGCCCTTGTATTGTGCAAACTGTCTCTTCCTCATGATTTAATGGACACTTGAATGTGAATGAAAATAAAGGCCTGTCCCAAAACCAGGTATGTGGTTATTATAATCCTGAGCCCATGGCAGGATTTACATTCTGTTTGTGTGTAAGATAACGTGACCGTGCTGTCACATTAGCTGGTTAAAGTCCTGTAGAACATCATAAATATAAAACATGAATCAGTCCCGAGGAAACACGTGAGAGAGGAACCAGAGGAAAAGCACGTCTGAGAGAGACGTAGTCAGATAGGCAGAGAGAGAGAGAGATGGAGGGATGGATATAGTGTACAGCCCCGGTGGCTATGGAAGAATGACCCACTTAAGTCACTAAAGACTGTCAAAGTGAGGCCCCTGTTTTATCCGCAAATCCCGGCCATTATACGGCTAATGTCGGGCAATGCCTGTGACATCCCTGGTCTTTCTTTGACACGGTTAGCTTTAGCTTCTGTGTCAGTGGAGTTTACTGGGCTTGGAGTGGGGGACGGTGCAGTCACAGTGCCTGGTGTCTTGGAGGGATAGTGTGTTTTCCGCTGCGTTAGAGCGTTGTGCAGTGATACATCTGTTGTGTGTCTCTATCAACAGAGATTTATTTCCAACATGTGGACTTTTTATGGAATTCTGAATAAATCTGCCACTCTCTTGGCCTGATTAGAATCAATAATCCATTACAAATGGCCTTAAAGTTGGTTTAATGGACTAAAGTAGCAATAAAATTGCACTTTAGAAATCCTCTGGTAGTAGTCAATGGGAACTTTCAAAATAAAGTCCATAAAACTTTTTTTATGATTTGTTTGGCTACAATTGATGCGTTACACTTAGAAATATTATTTGTATAAGTCCATTGTCTCACACGTCAGAGACTTCAGTGAAATACCAAACTCATAATGACTTTATCATGTTTCTCTGATTGTGTTGTGCATTGTGTCACATTGTGTCTGTGTTTTACAGTTTGGTTGCAACAGAAATAGACAACAAAGAACGGGATTACACCGACTGTACGTGGCTATTACCAAAGAGACACACAAGCACACACATACAGAGTGATATGCGTGACAGCTCTAAGCTTTTGTTGTGTTTTGTCTGACAGCAGCAGTAAAGTAGTAATTGAGAGATTAGCGCTAAGGTGCTATCATGGCACTCCTTTGTTTGGCGTCTCCCTCATTGGTCACACAGAACGCTGCGGGAATGTGTGGGAAGGAGTCGTGATTTACTTCTTTTGAATCTGTCGTGAATCCACAAATGGCAGAAGATAACGCACAATTTAATATTTTGATTGCAAGTAAACAACACACCATGATTTTCAATTAGCAGAATCACACAGTAAGATCGTCTGTGTGAATAAATAACTCATAAAACTTAAATGTTGATAATAGAAGCTGTAAGAAAAAGGACAATAACTGTATCTTTGATCATTTGGGTTTTTGAACTCCTCCAACACAGACTTAGCCCCCGTCTGGCACAACAACCCTCCCCCCCCCCAACGTGCCAACATTGAGTCAACAGCATCACTTCATGTGGTTGTGGGCTGGAGATAGGGGGATATATTCCTCTCAGACCCTGTGTGTTTACCCCCTAATCCCTGGGAAGAAGTTCACAAGCAGGAGGAAAGTAGTGGGAGATTTAGCGACCTCCCAAACCTGCTCGGTTTGCATCGCCTCCGTTTCACACAGCCACGCGGGCTCGGCTGCTTCCTGGGAATGTTTATGAAGCTATTGTTTTGTGTGATTGTGAGAATATAATTGGTGTGAAATTGCTGTTTGTCATCGTCTATAGAACAATTCTACAAACATAAAACAACAAGAATTTAATAAAATTGTATGATATAGTCCATCGAATATAATATATAATATATTTTTAAAAAATCAGCTAAAACTCCCTGTAAAAAGATAATTATGATTCAAAAAGTCAAATTAATTAAATTTAAATAGTATTCGTGAAACAGTTGAAAGTCGTGAAAGTGATTCTTAATATGACAAATGTATTATCATGCTAGTTTCAGTTAAAATCCTTGTAGTTTCATTTTGGAGCAGTTGCTGAAAATATTGTGCTTCTATTTAGTTTTAATTCTTAATATAAAGAGTCACAATAATACAGATTTTAATGAAGACAGAAAAGTATTTCACTTACTCAGTATCAGACAGAAATTATATGACTTCTATTACTATTTCAACCACAAGGACACTCAGAGAGCACATACCTCCACCAAGGCTAACGCCCTATCTGGCCATGTTTAAGATTGTGAAAATGAGTTCCTGCATCCACCCATTTATCCAGATCTGACCCAAAATGTCATGGGATCTCCCTTGAGCGATTGCTCCACCCCTCCACCGAATGTCAGGGAAATTGGTTTAGCAGTTTTTGAGTTTTAATCCTGCTGACAGACAAACAGAGAACCAGAACGCTATAGAGAAATAGAGAAAATGATTTCACAATTGTTGTGTGACTCTGAAGAAGATTGTGGACATTGTCAGATTATTTACACACATAACGGTCGTGCTTGATGTACAGTATCTTCCATTGTTGGTTCAAATGTGTTTTCAAGGTTTGGTGGGTCAATAAAAACCGAACGAGTGAGTCATCGTTACCTGGTGAAACAGCCATGGTGAAGCACATCATTGTGTTTTCTTCCATCTCCTCCCCGACAACTCACTGTTGTCCTGAGATGAGTCTCCTCAATCACTGCCCCCCCCCCCCACCGGCCCGCTGCCAGGCCACAGAAGGATTGGCCCAGTCCCCAAAAATACACTTCAGACTGAACACAGTTAAAACACTTTTGTTTGGCTGGTTATTGTGGTGAAAAGCAAAAAAAAGAAACCTGAAATGATCTATTGTAGCAGCCGGGGCTCATTACTCATCCCCGGGATCATGTGACTAATGGTGAATTTACATCTAAGTATATTTTAAGTGTATTTTAAGTATATCCTGGCTGTAGAGGGAAATATACAGAATGATAAAGAGTGATTCAATTATTCTACACCGGTCTAGGATCGCCTCAAGAGGTTTATATAATCAGCAAAAAGCACTTGACTAATAAGTAGGAAATTAATAATCAATAAATAGATAAGAGAGACAACTTTATTGGTCCCTTCGGGGTATCCATGGTACATGAATGTGTATGAGATACAGCCTACACCAGTTGAAAGCTAATACTATACTGTATACAATGTATTATGTATGTGTGTGTATCAATGTACAAGGGCATATGCACTAAATAATATAAAATACCTTGCAGCTATTGTTGAGTTATGTTGTGCGATCCACTACAGGGTGCATTTGTGTTGTTGGTTCAGAACAAGTTTAAATATAAAACACTGTTCAGGGTCCAACAGTCACTGACTCCATAGTTTTAACAACATATACTCATTTTGTAATCCATGTGCTTATTACTTTATGCTTCCCTCATCTCTTGTTATATTTTGTTAGCAGGAAAATGTCTTGGGAAGTTAGTTCTTAGGATTTTTAAGGTCAACTTTGCAGCCAAGAAAAATGTGAGCTCCAGCGATGGATTTAACATCAAATATGTAATCCTGAAGGGGGGGGGGGGTCCTCACAGCCTCACACTGAGAGGACCAACAGCTCCGCCGCCGCCGCCGCCGTCGTTTGACCAAAAGTCTCCGTGTTGCCCCCTCGTCTGAGCCGGAGTCGCGGTGTGTGCTCCGTGTTTGCCTTTACTTCCCAAATCCCCGAGAGCAAACAGCAGCAACGGCAGATTAGCTTAATATCGTCCCCGGCACTAAACACACACAAAATTAAATGTCATCCGTGTCCCAGGGCGTCTGCAAAATAAGAAAGTCACTCTACGACTGCCCTGGTAGGTGGTGCACAGGGCAGCAGCATATCATAGTAAAATATAATGACATCTTATCTTATCTTATCTATTCTATTCATCTATATACTATACTATTCTATCTATCTCTATTCTATTATATTACTATCTATCTATCTATCTATCTATCTATCTATCTATCTATCTATCTATCTATCTATCTATCTATCTATCTATCTATCTATCTATCTATCTATCTATCCATCTTTCCATCTCTACATCCCTACATCTCTACATCACTCCATCTCTATCTACAACTATCTCTCCATATATCTTTCTATCTCTCTATCTCTCTATCATCTCTCAATCTATCTCTCCATCACGTGGAGCCATAAATAAGATGAAAACTTAAAGAGAACAAGTCACAATAGGTTTAAATCAATGATCTGGTTACTTCTGGCCTGGGAGTGTTGGAGAAAAGGCAAATGAGTGAGAATGTGAGCTAAAGCTAATAAGCAGGCCACTGCTAATCTCTTAAACAAACCTGCTCTCTCCCTATGTGACCGTCTTTCTTGCATTATAAATAATGTATATTTTGCACACACACACACATACACACAATACACACACACACACACCAACACACCCCCAGTGTCTTTTGACTTCTGAGTTACCGGTAGAGTTCAATCTGGTCTTCAAACACTTCTTGTTTTCCGCACCTCCCCCCAACCTTATTGGTTTACTTTAATTAGTGCTATTGAAGGCTGGGGCAAAAGAGGAGGGGGGGGGGGGGGGGGTATAAGGAAAGTGGGGTAAGGGGGGGGGGGTTGTGGTGGTGTAAATACTGAAAACAAACAAGAGAAGTGAATGGGAGGATGGTGGCGGGTGCAGTCCCGATGCCCCTGCGCAGACGGAAGGGGACACATGGTGTAAGCAAACACTCATAATTGCATTAGATTCCCCTGGCACTTGGGTAATCTAGCCTCCCCCCCCGGTCCCAGAACACAACAGGACACATCTTCTGCTCCTCCCGCTCTCTCTCTACTCTCTCACTCCTTTGCAAATTATTAATGTAAAAACCCACTGTGCTGTCATTGATCATTCAGCAGACATGATCAAGGTATTAATAAGCATTTAGGAAATTGAGATGTGAATTTATTCGCCCGCCTGTGAAATGCAGCAGGTGTGTGTATTTGAATGCAGGCCTCATTGTGTGTGTGTGTGTGTGCATGTGGCTGAGCCAGTGTGCGTGCATCCCATTAAACAGTTGTCCTGTTTGATATTTCATTCCTCAGCCCACATGTCTGGAGAGTTTGAGCAAACACATTTGCTTGAATGGGATGTTCCCTGAGCAAACGGGGGAAATCTGGCCTTGATATGAATATCAGTGACAGTCAATAATAATTGGGACGGGATGATTTGCTCCTTATTGAGACGTCCAGGCTGTGGGAACCGCACAAAGTGACATATGGGGCCAGATATTATATTTTTAAATAATTCCTGCACTAACCCTGTGGACTTCATTCAGAGCAGAGGAGCATCTGCTGCTGTGGCTGTAGAAACAACAACCTCCACTAGGTGGTGATGATATCCACAATAACCAAGATCCTCAGCATCACATTATAAATACTGCAAACTAATACTATCAAATCTTTTTAAAAACATTTGTTTGCTTCTGCAAATACGCAGACATTTTTAAAGAGTCAGTGCAACAAAAAAAGACCAGATTGCCATGTTTGCTTGCGTTGAGCGGGTTTAATCAAATCTTTTATTCGAATGCTTATGTCCTCTATTTCGACAGAACCGTGGCTTTGCAGCGACAGCTTCACGACATCCATTCTGTATCTTTAAGCATCAAATTCTCGCTCTTAATCAGACGAGTTAAAGCAACAACAGAGTCGGCTGCAAATCCTAAATAACAAACCTTTATTTGCAGGGAAATAAAAAACACGGTGAGGATTGAAATCGTCAGAGCCGGAACAACCGTGAATAATCCCTGAGGAATCAGCTCCATTAAGTTTGATAGGGGAGAGCGTCGCCAACTCAGCTTAATGAAAGAAAGTGGAGCCAGAGAGGCCGAGTCGGGTCGCCACTGAGAGACGGGGACAATCGAGGAAAAGTCTCAGATCTCTGATGGTATTTAGCGGATATACAAGGCTTTGAGGTAAAGCCACAGTGCCAGAGGGTTTAGGTTTTTGTGGCCCCGGGGCCAGTGTAACAGAAAATAAACAATGCCTCCCAGTGATTAGGACTTTATTAAGGCGCACAGTGCACACACAAGCTAGATCGGGTTTATATTTGAGACGTGGGCCCAGTAACAAACGCCAATACAAGTCCGAAGCATTGTTGCAGTCGTGTGTTGCGTCTGATTTAATGAGAAATAAGCAGCACGACACACAACGACTTCCTCATGCCGACTGATTGTCGTTTGTGTTATTAACTCCGCAGCGCACACAATTAGCTTCTATTGACCGCCCCTGTAATCACTACCACTCGGATTAAGAACCACTACCAGGGCAGAATGCTCCATCTCTAATGACTGACAAACAAACAACCGTGGAGAAGACAGGCAGAGAGCACCGGGGGGGAACACCCACCAAGTTGCTTTCAAAGTAATATCCCACTAAGCCCTGGACACCTCAACAAAGTCTGTCATGTCTAACCTGGCTCCCTCACCTGTTTGGAAACAGCCAAATGGCCCTGCAGGGTAATCCCTGGTCCCTGGGGCACTGGAGGCAGCTTTACCCACCCCACAGAACTCTGTCCTGCCCTGACAAGTTGTTGTAGTGCAGGGGCACCAGGAACACCCACAGCCACCGCTCCATCTCAGCTTTTCAGGGAATTAAGGACGACTCGAGTTCCCTAAAAGGAGAATAAGCCTTAATGCCAGCAAGCAACACACAGCAAAGTTTTGCAAAGTGGAAGGACACAGGACCGTTTCACATAAAGGTGTTTGATAAAGAATTACTGTCTTACGTGCAGAGGGGATAGAGCAAATATTCAGTACATGCAGCCAGTATGTCGTGTAGCAGCAAATAAGACATATGTAGCTCTAATTTGAGGGTGAGGTGGTCGGTTTATTGATTTTATCATCTCTGCATCCTCAGGCTCCAGACCAGTGGCAGCAGGATCAGCGCTCACTCTGCTAATTGGGCTGTTTTCAGGAGAGACTGAACTTAGAGTTGTTCCTTATCAGTTGCAGTAATTGCTCATTGAAACACTGGTGACGTCAGGAGGAATCGAGGGAGAGAGATCTACCTGATGTGGTTCTTTTTGTCAGAAAGCTAAAATCTACAGTTCTGCAGACACGTGCTCTACAAACCCAGAAACTACAAAGTACTGGTTGTGTATTAATTCATCTTGGGAGGACTTGCGGTCTCTTGCAGCGGTGCTGTGTCTCCACTTGGGGGCGCAGTGTTGCACAGAATCAGACAAAGCTGAAGAATTACCAGAGCTGGACAGATCAGACTGTGAGATTTTCTTTCTCAAACAGGAATCATCCTGCATTTTATAATTCTAAGATGGATCACACATTTCTTATAACATTATAATAATTTATACTTAACTACTTATTTTTGTTTGTTTTACTAGATTTTAAGTTTTTACCACTTGTACTACCACAACAATACATTTGCTCTAATTGCTTTTCTTGTAAATACAATTATCACAGATTTGTAATTGTAAATTAGTAATTCATAATATTGTGTATTTTGAAGCATCATGGGTTTTAAGTAGATTTTCACATTTTAGTTCCAAACAGGGTCCTACATAGTTCCAGTGTCTAATGGCATTTAGACATTTCAGTGCTAAATCAATGTGTTTCTACCATTTTATACAGATCAGACAATTTCAAAAATACATTTCAAAAAGTAAAATTCAAAATGTTATTCAAACATTAGACCACAATTGTCGCTTTAATACAAGCACACTGATGGTCATAGTGTCGAGAGGGAATATGCTGCGACATGAAAAACTAAATTCTAACAGGTTGTGGGAAATTGTAATTATTGGTTAATTACGTGTTATTTTCTTCACACAGTTTCTTATAATTGGCTGCAGATTTAGTTGCAAGACGTTTTTTATTTGTTTTTGAGAGTTTTCAAATGAGACTTGCACAAAAAGTTAAAATAAAATAAAACGTTTCATTCCATTTTCTTTTGAATTAAATGTGTGTCAAAGTGCATTTTTCCTCACGTCAATAATTCCCATCACATTTCTCATGTTTTTTCAAAGAAATAAAAGCTGCTCAGGTTATAGAATCCCTCCCTGTGTTGCCCTCGACTGCCGGGCTGCTGTGGAACTGGCAGCCTCTCGCAGCCATTAGTCTTTTTCTCTTATCTGCCAACTGTCTCCACATTAATCACGCGGCTGCTTCGGGCTTTTACATTTTATCCAAACCTTCATGTTCACAATTTGTTTTAATAGCGCGGCTCCGCTCAGATAAGAGAGGAATATTAGAGCCGCATTAAACGGAGCCTGTTGAACTTGATACAGTAGAAGCTATTTATCTTGATTAGCACGAGGGGGTCGGGGACTCCTCCAGAACATTTTATCTCTGACAAGCCCTTTTGTGATTAAAGTCACTGCATGTGCACAAACACCACTGACACTACGTCTGAACTTTGTTTGGTTCTGACCATGTGTGGCGTTGATTTCCTTTCAAAGAGCTCGTCCTCGCTCCTCGGTTCATTTGGACATTTTGTTTGTTTTTCGCTGGAAGCCCCGGAATCCTCTTTTCATTCTGCGAAGAGTAAAAACAACGTATTAACTTAAAACCAATAATTTCCCATGAGCATCTCCCTCCGTGGCTTTTTCTTTTCTTTCTGCAAAGATATTTTCTCTCATCCACAATATTTCTTTAATTAACAGAGTCTTTACTCAGAGTTTGAAGCTGTGCAGTTTTCAAAATGAAAATGAGTTTAGACTGAGATCCAGAACATATAAGCTTAATTAAAACATGTTTACTGCCAGACTTCTTTATGCTGCAACATTTTTCAATGGTGCCTGTGTGTGTTTGTGTTTGTGTGTGTGTGTGTGTGTCTGTGTCTCCATTGGAGGTTTGAGTTCTTTGTTCTGACCAATATGCTTTTACCTAATGTTCATATTATTGGAATTGATCAATACTGGCATTTTCTTTTATTTGCCCAGATTTATAAAAAATGTCATCTTTAAATTTCAGGAATACATTTTTTGTTACAACTAATAAAAAAGCTCCATGAAAGAAATATTGATTTAGGATTTTCATCTGTTAAAGGAAAGGTTGTGACCTCAACTGCAGGATACTTTCTTCTTATAAAGCACTTAATTTACAAAGAATGATTTTGTATATATGTCTGTGACTATTACATTGCTGTCTTTCTAAACCTATACACAGTTTTACTTTCATATATATTAACTATATTCATAAATTAACAATATAACTATTACGTTGCCAAATTATGATAGTTTTGCACTTTTTTACCTCCATATCTAATACGGGTTTTCATCGGCTTGGCTAAAATTGTAGTTTTATCCTTCAGTTTACGTCTCTGCACAATATTTCACATTCGAACACCGTTTCAGTAAGAATGTCAAAAAGTCAAACAAGACAATCGTTTCTGGAAAATACAACACATGAACACATGAACACAAATTCAGAGGTTCGGAAATAGTTTTGTCGTGTTCAAGCATGTCCAAAAACTGAATTTTCCATTTAACGGTAAGTGAATGAAATTCAAGCCGAAAATAAAGCTGAATATCTTACATACTTAAACATAAACACCAAGGAGAACCGTATGAGCTGTATATTTGTTATTTATCAATAAACCCATGTAAATTCCTAGAGGAGGACATTTTTGTCTGTCTGAACATTTAACTCGACTGTGTCTAAAAGCAACTGGAGAAACACAACATACTTCAGAACACTGGACACCAGCACTTGTGCTTCAGTTCTAACTGGAAGCAGCTTCCTATCACTCTCAGCAGAGCTGTCGGGGGCCTCAGTTATGGACGCAGGTGATTTACGTCTGTGCTGTCTGGTAAAGATGTGCTTAAAAAGTACTCGGCGGAAAACACGTCGTAAAAGTTTACGACATCAAGGTACGGGTGCAAGGTAAGCGCAGTAAATTCTCCATCTCATTTACAGGATCCATTTGCCCACCAGACGATTCTCCTGTCAAGTGGAGGAGGTCTCTATAAAGTCATATGAGCTCAAGGCAGGTGTGGGGGGCTCTATCTGTGATCGGTTTAATTGGAATTCCCTTGCTGATATCCCAAAGTTTCAATGAGTTCTATATACGTGTGAATAATGTTCTTCAGGACAAAGAGAGTCGCTGTAAAAAAAAAAAAAGACGGTATTTCGCAGCAGCAGTGAAGCAGCAGATGGTTTTAAGAGAGTGTGTTTCCACTTTTCCTTCAGTTGAACTCCGGGGGATTTAGAAAACTTCACAAATCTTTTTATTTAATTTGCTTTAAAGAAGCGGTCTGTTGTTGTGCCCTGCATGGAGAGAATATCAGGAAAATTGTACCTTCCTAAAAAATGAGTATGAAACCTGTCTGCACGATCCAGGTGTAAACGAGCATCCAGCGGACCTGGGTAATACGTGGAAAAACCCACAATCCACTCAATGGAAAGTCCTGCCCTCCTTGCGAGGCTTTTCTTAGTGTACATGTACACAGGGTTTGTACAAACAGAAGATTTTGTGCATGTTCATACTACACCGGGGGGGTTTTCCAGCGATCTCTTCCCGGTGCATGCGGTCACACGGAGAGGCGGGATTAACCATCAAAAGTCTGAGTCGGAGTATTGTGTATAATTAGGATAATCTGAGGGGGTTACAGTTAGAAAATGAGTCTCTTCATTGTTCTCGCTGTCATACGGAGGCGGCGTCTGAGTCAACACACAACAACTCCATCAATTACGTTTCCAGGTAATCCCAAGCTGCAGTCGTAAAACAAAGCAATTTAAAGATTTGGGATTTCAGACACGGGCTTCCCAGTCAGTTTGTTTCAAG
This sequence comes from Platichthys flesus, assembly GCF_949316205.1. Classification (NCBI taxonomy): domain Eukaryota; kingdom Metazoa; phylum Chordata; class Actinopteri; order Pleuronectiformes; family Pleuronectidae; genus Platichthys; species Platichthys flesus. Next base: position 5,144,385 of record NC_084952.1, on the reverse strand, counting down.
TAATTTATTGAATTACAGTTTAAAACGAGAGTAAACTTTTAATTGCGCTAAGTGCTGCTTATAACGGATCAGACGCTGAGTGACATCTCAGCATTACAAACACAACATCTAATAAACACTGTTGATTCAGAGCGGAAAGGGCACGGCAAGTTGCACACACTCATAAATATCGGCATTTAATAAATATAAATACATTAGATTCATGAATTATTCCCTCGGATATCGATGAAAATGACAACAAATGCAATATTAAAGAAAGTGGAAAATAATGTTCCTCGATTTACTTCTTTGTCTGAATTTTGTTGTCCCCTGTTCCATCCTTGCACCAAGTTCCCTGGAAATACATGAGGTAGTAGTTGCGTGTTCCTGCTGAGAAAGAAACAGAGAAACAAACAACCAACAAACCGACGCTTGGTGGCAAAAAACACCTCTTTGGTTTCCTGTCGGCCCTTTTCCCTGAGCAACAGTAACTTTGAACATCCCAGTATTTCAGAACCTGACTATGCAGTATTCACTCAAAGGTTATATTTGCTGCTCCTGGCTTCTAACTGAATTTACTGAGTTAGATTTCATTTCTAAGAAACGCATGCTACCATTGTCTTACTGTAAATATGCACCGGTTACTGCATTTCGTAAAAAGATGTGTTTTTAAGTTGCAGTTTGTAATGTTTTGAATGTGATTCTTGTTATTGTGACACCAAATCTACCTCATGTTAAACTGTCGGCTACTTAATATGCCGACACACACACACACACACACACACACACACACACACACGCTACACTTCCATGATAGCAGTCGTGGCTGTTTGGTGATTTGTGACATTTGCGATAATACCGTTCCCCCGAAGGCCTCGCCGCTGACTAAACATGGAGGTACACTGACAAATCCAACACTCACTCACCTCCTCACTCACTCACTGCCATTCCAGCGTGTAAGAATATACAACTGTCACGGCGACAGCCAGATAGCCGGGGACTCAGCTGTTGATTGAGGGATCACCGGCGAAATGGGGATGTTGCCAACTCCAAAAGGTGCGGAGATGGAGATGAATAGCTGTGGGGCTCCTCGGCATTGCAGAGGCATGTCGCCCCCGCCGGGAGGGAGCGGGTGAGGGAGCACCGCGGCTTCCAGAGGGAGGAGGAAGGAGAGCGGGCCGCTCCCCGACGACAGGTAGACGGCACAGCTGACACGACTTGTCACCCGGCTCCCAGAGCGCACTGGGGCTACAGATTCGCAGTCTGCCATTTTGGCACGGCGTGTGACAGCAGAAGGACGGCACGCCACGGAAAACAACCCTGCAGCGCTGAGAAGGGAATATGACAGGAATTAAGTCAACTCAGGAAAATGTTAATGGCTATCGACGTGTTCTTCACACTGTAAGAAATGCAAATCCGTGTGCTCGTGGTTCTTCTCTGTCAGCAGCCCAAGTGATGCCAGAAACAGCCTGACCGCTCTGGAAGGGTCCCAGCCATCGCAAAAAGAAAATGTTTAAAAACATGAATTAATTGTGTCTGAACTTTTATAAAGAGTAAACTTTAACCAGAATACATTTTATAGCTCAATGACAAACAATTATACTAAAGGAAATGAGTAGCAAGAATCGATTTAACCTCATAAAACTGATTTTTGAATTGAACAACGCACTGTGACTGACTTTATAATATCAAAGCTTTAGTCTGTACCACACAGCACAGGCCAGTGCACACACACATATGAAATAACACTGGTAAATATTATTCAAATTGCTACTGCAATGCACCGCAGAGTAGATAACCAGCTCTGGCTCCTGATCAGCCGTCGCTCTGCACATTTCAGTATTTGTTTGGCGCCGCTCTCTCAACAGGCCACTTAATCAACTGTAGATCCCTCTGAGGAACGATGGCATCGTTGAGCTGGCTCTCTCAGTCCAGGGGGACCGGAGTCCACATATCTGTTTCTGAGTGAAGTGACCCTCACATCGCACTCGCACAGATTAAATCACATTATGGAGGCTGCCGACTTCAAGTGATGCACATTTCTGCACAATTTGAATTCGGGGAAGTATCATTAGGTCGATTTGCTTGGTGGGATAACAAACTCAAAGGTCATTAATATGCAGGCATGATTTTATCGCACTAATTTAAATATACATATTTAGAAAGTAGTTATGGCATATGTCAATATTGAAGCCTGGCAACTTCCATAGACTTCCATAGTTCAAAGGTCAGAGGTCAGCGATACATCAGTCCCATTGAACTTTTAGGTCAGAGATTGTTTCAAAATGAGATGTCTCTCCAGAGAAAACTTAAAAATACAATGTACCATGATTCTAGTGGAATGAAGATGCATATATGTGGAAGGTCCATCAGATGTATCTATTATCTGTCTCCATGAATTTGTCTTTAACATGTTACAGAGTGACGTGGTTGCTCCGCCTTCCTCGAAGTGAAGTTCTCCTCGTGCGGCTGGATGAATTTGCAGAAGGATTCCAATAGAGTCTGTTGTCGACAAAGTCAAAGAGAGAACCCACCTGTGTGTGTCTGTATGTGTGTGTTTGTGTGTTGACACATTTGTGCATATCATCCTGTGCAGACACGCACATTTCCACACAGGTGCACTCTAAACAACTTGGCCTGTTCAAAAGAAATGACTGGAGTTTACATTCCTGGAGCACTTTGCTTTACAGTATTTCAAAATGTATACTCTAGCACTGATAATGATTTGTTCTTTTCACTCCCGGGGTCAAATTATCGTTCACATTGTCTTGAGATGAAGGAATGTGAAGCAGACTCTATATAACTCCAAGCACAGGCCAAGTGTCAACCCAGGGTATATATCTCAGGTCAGTGAATCGAGAGAACAGAAACCCATCGGCTGACGTCTGAGGAGAGGGAAGAGGAATCATTCTAATCTCTATGCAATAAATGTCCAGTAAAAAGAAATAAGCATGATAATTTATAACCGATCGTATCAGCTTCCAAAATCTAGATTTTGTCCAGATTCTGTTAAGACTTGAAATTTCTGATATGAGAAAAGTTAACAACTGCATGTCCTCGGGTCAAAAGTTAACTCCGCCCCCCAGAAAACGTGACCTCTGGTGAGAAAAGTGCTTGAAAAAAAAGAAGGAGTCAAAATTGAGTTGTCAAAACCTTGTGTTAATTAAAAAACTACAGGAAATATGTATTGGGTATGATTTATTTATTTGACGATCCTTTCTATTCCACACCAGGAATGATCTCTTAAGATCCCACAGTTTGATTTTTTACATGACATCCACACAGGAAGCGTAGAGACGAATGAGGTCTGTGTTTACGACGAGTCAGTCTGAGTGCCAGACGTACAACTATGGAAATATTTGGCTCCTGCTGTGTGAAACAAAATGGCTTCTCCGTTCTTCCTCGCAGTAAATACAGAAAAGAAACCTCAAAACAAAACAGTCGAGAGGATAACCATTGATCCCCATCTAAGCCACGCTCAATCACACTTAAACGGGGCGGCTCTTCCTACCAGAGGAACCAGCACAAACCTTTAAGTCGACAGCTAATGCCCGGTTTAGTCCTCTCTCTCTCTCTCTCTGCGCTTTCTTTTCCCTCCTCGAAAACTGCCATGCTACAACTTAATACCAGACGAGCCCACGCTGGGCGGCTGGGCGGCGCTACCGAGGCCCCGGCTCCAGGCACTCAGCCCTCGCCCTTTGCTTTTCCATTTTGTCGTCCCCTATTCTTTGTCTCGCCCCCTCCAATTCCTCTTTTTTTGCGGGTCACCGAACCCTGGGACAAAGTGTGTCCGCCCCCACCTCCTGGTCCCCCCCCCCCCCCCCCCCCCCCCCAGGGTTGCCAGCGCCGGGACAGCCACACCACACACAACGTTGGAAGATGACATTTCCTCACCCCTGTCCGCCCCCCCCACACCCCCCCACACCCCCCTCCCCTACCCCACCTACACCCTTTCGTCTCCCCTAATCCAATCAGCGAGGCCTGAGTTTTTCTAATATACTGGTGGTCTCACACTCTGACTTTATCCCTGCAGCTGTGCCGGACCGCTCATTGGCAAGATTAGGGCCTCTGCAGCTCCTCTGATCATGTATTTCAATATGAATGGGACCAATAAGGGGGTGGATTATGGCTTAGTTACTTTGGAAATCCAAGGCCCCCCTTTGATGCCCCCGGGTTTGAACGGCAATGGCAGAACTCCGCCTGGTCGGCGTGGCGTGGCGGCAAACGCCACCTGGCAGTCAAATGTTTGCTCATATGCGCTCATTAAACAACGGCACACTGGCACTGTGGGTTCTGACTGCGGGCCCGATGGCGAGCCTCGGCCGCGACCAGATGGCGCCGTCGCCCGTTTGCCAGGTGGGGTTCGTCTCGTGCGCCGCCTCATGGACGAAGGATCGGGGGGGGCGGGTGAGGAAGAGGAGTGTGGACCGAGCATGTTGCCAAGTGGGGAGGAGAGTAAACACACATTTCAGTTACCGTCGCTGTTCCATGCACACACAACCACGTCGGTTCTCTTCCTTTTAAACATACACATGCCCTTAGTGTGGAATAACCAACCCTACATTGAAGAGTAGAACCCCCCCCCCCCCCCCCCCCCTCCCATGTCCACTCCACATCACCTAGTGCAGCTGAATTTCCCTCCAAACCCACTTTCACACACCGAGCTGTCCGGGGAGCACTGGTCCCACCATGACACGGCCCTTGTGGGGGCTTTTCATTAGTTCTCGGGGGCCTGGGTCTTCCTCTCTGCCGGCCCTCCTGCCCTCACATCTCTGGGCCCTTTTGTGTGTGAAGTGCTAGAGGTGATTAATATTTGTTTTCCCTCCTCTGTGGGAGAGGAAGACCCAGCTGATCCACTGTGACCCCTCCTTAATCCCCAGCGCGTCCACCCAGTCTCTATGTTTCCTTCCCTCGTTCGGGGGGTTTTCACCTCAGAGGCGGCCCAGTGTTCTCCGCGCTGACGCCTGTGTGAAACTCAAGGTTCAGAGCTCAGAGCCACGATGTCAAGTTCCTTCACCAGGGGGCCACCGAGTTTTTATTTTACGCGTCCCTCCCCTGAGAAGGGACATTTGTAAAAAAAACTGCTGTGAGGACAGGTGATGTTGACTTTTACATTTACTCAGAAGCTGTAAAACAAATGGGACGGACGTGTTAGTACATTGTCAGGTTCAACATCAAACCTGATTTCCAGGTTTTCGGGAGACCAGCTCCTGAACCGGCTGCTGCTCCTCAGGTAGTCTGGGCAGTTCTGACAGGTGGAGGAGGTGGAACCCAGGAGGAGATCCTGAATGAGTTGTGCTGCGATGACCAGGTTGAGGAGTTTTGATGCTTTGTTGAGGCCGAGGGGGGCGGGGGGGGGGGGGTGGTCTTGAAGGATTGAGTGGCTTGCGGGTCTATTGAGGACTTGATCCTGTTGACAGATATACAGCTCCCTTTGTGACCACATGGCCGTGATGGAAATGGCAGGTGCAGTATGGGTAGCCGATGAAAAAAAGCGAAATCCTTTCTCGCGTTGTGTTTCAGTGGTTGTAAAAACACAGCTGCTTTCAGCTTTCTGACACGGCGCTCGGGTTCCAGTTCTCCGCAGCTCCTCGTTGGCTTGTTGGCGTCGCCGCTCAACTCGCAAACACAGTCTTATGGTCTTATCTCTTTATAAGAGCGTCGCTGGGTAAAAATGTAAAGATCAGCATTAACGACCGACACTGTCGGGAGAAAGCTCTTAGCAACTGGATCAAAACCTGCCTCGCAGTAATTGATAGTGATGGAAAACTGCTTGTCTATTTAACACACACACACACACACACACACACACAAACACACACACTGCTTAGCTGAACATGACAGACAACACAACTGAGTTTGAGGAGATCAAGTATTATTTTCATAAAGATCAACAAAATAAAGTGTAGATACAAATGGCCAAAAACTATTTTATAATATTGAAAGTAGTTAAGTATCTATCATCGACAATGAAAATGATTATTGTATTTGCAATAATGAGGATTATTGTATATATGCATATATTGAAGCAAATTAATGGCGGCGCCATAGCAAATTAAAATTGAATGAATGAAATGACAACTTTAAAAAATTTATATTTTCTAAATTGTATATTTTAAATCTAACAACTATTGAATTATTATTAAATCTGATTAGGCTTTAATTAAATATATTATATTTTATAAGCGTAATAATCATATTATTTTTTCTACTTTTAATTCTGAACCTATATTCATATTGGAAGACTTATTGTGTGAGATCTGAAAACTGCAACGTTTCACAATGAATTTGATCCTATTTTAATTTCACAAATAATAAAGTAATCTCTTTCATCATATTTTAACACACATTAATTTATGTTACTGATGCACATAAAGTTGTTTTACTTTTTGTCTCCTATGCAATTTTACATAGTGGAAATGACAGTATGATATTTTCTTATTGTCGTTATTCTTGTATAGAGGTAGTTGTTGTGTTCAGACATGATACTTCATCAACAATATCTAAATAAATATATATTTAAATAATAATTTGTCTTGTCAGATCATATAGACGTTGCCAACTACTGGAGCAAAAGCAAAAGAAAAAGAGAGTAATTTGTGAGACTGAAAGACATATTCATTTTGGATAGTGTGTGTGTGTGTTTGTGTTACTGCACTGTGATTTGTTGTGTAAAAAACATACATTAAAACATATTAAAAATCCCTGCCTCATGTGCACATTACAAACATCGTGTGTAAAGTTTGGACCTAACTTTGGCAGATGTCCCTCGGCAGCAACTGACATGCTCCAGCCAGCCGTGCGTGTGTGTGTGTGTGTGTGTGTGTGGGGGGGGGGTTCCGAGGGCGAAGCTTTTAGCGCTCGATGGACTAATGAGTGGCGCCAGGTGTCACGACTCCTCCACAAACGACTTCTCTCTGCTGCCCGTCTTCACCCTCCATCTTTTCTCCTGACTCCCTGATCTCAACACCCTGCGGCACTGACAGGTCTCCGGACAACTTATATAACATTTCAGTGTAACATGTCCAGCACACTATATTTTCTTAGCTGTGGTAGAGGAACTACATGTTGGATGATCCTTACTGCAGGGGTTGGGGGTTTATGGTAGAAACTAGTTCTCACAACTCAAAAGTTCTTCTGTTTGTCAGTTGTTCTTATAGGCAAATGTCCTAGTTAATAAACGATTATCTCATCTCATAATGTTTCCTTTTTCCTTTAAAACTAACAATATGTGTCTATAATGATGTTCTCCTACTCTGGTTGTTTTCTAATTTATTTTACCCTCAGTTTGTTATATTTGAGTCTTTAAAAGACGATTAAGAAACAAATAACAAACGTTTTAAATGATTTGTTAGCCAACTAGCTCACAACTCAAATAAGTAAGAATATTAAACAAATAAAAACGTGCAGGGAAAAAAATGAAAAACTTAAGATCCACAAGTATCTTTAATTAGATTTTTTTTTTGTGGGTGATTTTGGCTCAGTGTATAAAATCCTAGTGAGAAAAAAACCCTGCTTCGAAGTATCTCAGTGGTATTGAGCAGGCTCTTGTCCTTGAAGATTTACGGCGACTGCCACGGTGGAATAAGCTTCAAATCCTCATTGACCAACATAACGGCAGCATCACGCCGCAGGGACTTGAGCAACGGAGGTATTGATATCTGCCCATGAAAAAAACAGAAGCACATCATTCTGTGCGGATTCTGCAGCGCGACACGCGGTTTGACGTCTGATCGACAAAAAGAATCTCAGAGATCCCTGATCTACACCGCCACAGGCCCCGGTGACACTTTTCCACTTTCCCCAACAATCGTACCTGCCCATCGCTGTGTGGGTTTAGCTGATGAATGACACTGGGGTGTGGGCTGTGCGCTGGGGCCATTTGTGGGGAGATAAGAGAGACTTCCTGGATTAGGGAGGTAGTTGAGGTACATCTCCAGAGAGCCTGTTTGTTTGGGTAAGACATCTCCTTCATTACCGCAAAACTGTGGGAGGCTGGGAAACCAACCTGTCTCGGAGATAGCACGGGAGCGCTGCCAGAACGTACTTAACCGGGGTGAAAACCCAGCACACTTACCCTCCAGGCCTCCGATATGTTATCAGGAATTGCACATCGGACGTAATGCACCGTTTGAGATGTTACTTTCAAGCAGATGCAGAAATGAGGATGTTATCACGTACCCCGGCTCGCACGGTGTCAAACTACACAGGCTGGTTTGCTCCTGGCAGCTTTGTTTTCTGGGTGGCCCGGCGTGAGCTCAAAGTGATTGAGCCTCTGAAGCCAAAGTCACTTCGGTCACAAGCTGACCCCTTGAGTTCCACGACACAGAAACACACGGACTCCACTTCCTGATCCTATATCAGTATTTTATCCTGAATTAGTCATTTAATCAGTCACATGTTGTTAATGTAGTTTTATAATGTTTTCAGCAGCATCCATCTCAACCAAACTCTCCTAGAAATACATTTAATAGTTATTTTTTATTATTGATTTTATCATTTATATTAAGCTATTGTATATTCTGCAGTGCCCTGGAGATTCTGCTAAAACCCTCAACTTCTGCTACTTGTCATACTCCTCATTCATATTGTTCAATTAGATTAAATTATGTCCCAGAGCCCCAGGTTACACGTTATAAGTCTTTATTTAACCCACACAGGTGTTCGATGTACAACAGTATTCTGTTAACCTATATTTATATTCAAATTTTATGTTTAATCCATAATTTTGTGAGTGTAGGATGAGCAAAATTTGAATTTCATGGTACAGGGCTACATACATTTTAACTGCACGTATGACAATAGACTCTATTGAACCTTTAAAGGGGAGAAGCAGCAAATTCATCAATATGAAGAAGCTGACATGCTTGATACATTATTTAATAGCTAATTGACCATAATTTTAAAGTAAGTACATTCTTGTATTACTGAAGTTTGAATTTATTATTATTATTTAAACATTTGACTGAAACACAATCTTTCCCCGAATCAAGTTGTATATCATGTTTAAACGAAGCATGTATATATGTATGTATATTTCTACCTTAACTGTTTATAGTGTATATAGTACTGAGCATCTTATCATAATTACATTAATCTTGTAATGGTTTTCAAGTATAGTAGTATTAACACCTATATTAGTAGGGTCTATGTGTAGTAGCATGTAATAGTGTGAAAGAGCATTTACCAATTCAAGGCCTGATGGAGAAATGTATTGATAACTCAACTGATCAGTTCAGTTCAAATCAACAAGTGAATGTGTCTCTTCCCGATCTGAGCTGAATAAGAGTAGTTCCAGGATCAGCTCAGTGCTGCAGTGCTGCGTGGGGCCTCTTGTTGCCCTAGTGGCGGTGAAGGGGGAATTAGATGTAGTGTTGTCTGAGTCCCTGTTAATCCTCAGCTGATTAGTGGAATTCTCATCAGGGCTCCTTGAGAGCCTCATAGAGAGAAAGTGTGAGGAAGAGCGAGAGAGGAGAAAGAAGGAGAATGGAGGGAAAAAGCCGAGATGGGGGAGACCCCCCACCCCCTGCCCCCCTTCACCCTCACCTTTCTAATTTCCTACTAGTTAGTCTCCCCCCCCCCCCCCCCTGCTGCCGTGGACCACAGGCTTGCATCTCCTCCGGCCAATAAGATCCCGGGCCCTCAGGTCACCTGGCTCACCAGACTAATCCCGAATCTGCCTTGTAGATTAGCACTTTCCCACTCACAGCCACTGCAGCCAGAGCCCCGGCAAATCCAGAGGTAAATGCCGGAGCTTCCGGTAAGTGGGTGAGCGAGGCGTTGTGCAGTGGATTAAGGAGAACAGGATAATATTTACAAGCCCATCGCCAGTAGTGATAAGGCCAAGGATAAACAGTAATGGTCGGTGTTTAGTCCCCCCCCCTCATCAAGGCAAGTGGTTAAATCACTGAATCCCTGTGTATCGTCTCTGACATTGATGTGCAAAATGAGTCATCTGTGAATTAGTCGGTGTCAGTCACCTGGCCTTGCTGCTGCTTAAATGATTAAAATGGTCAACAATCACTTAGGAGTGTTCTGACAAAATTAGGGCAATGAAATTAGACAAGGAGACGCTGGATTTCTGTGTCAATCAAGAATTTGTCCCACGAGACACTTGGAGCACAACTTGAGTTTGGCTCCCAGAACATTCAGGAAATCAGGTTTCTTCAGTTTGTCCCAGTGTTGTTAGATTGTCACAGGGATGAGAATGTGGGATCTGAACCAAAAGAAAAAGGCCAAGTCTGCAATTCTACCATATCTCTGAATAAGGTGCAGGACCCATGGACTAAAATACTCAACATCTATTTGATGCCTTTTTAAATAACCAAATACTTTATATTATCCAGCACCTGAGTTGAGAAACCACCTCCTTGATTTTGCTGGGGGTTCAGCAAAAGTGTGATATAGATTGTGTCTCCTGCCACATCACAACCTATCAGCGACTCATCACTTTATCAAAGGTGTTGGTATGTGGTTGAGATTCAGAGAGAGGGAAGATGACCTTTTCCTAGAAAGTAAACAGGACCTCAAAAACTTTGATTAAAAAAACCATTAATTGACCAGTTGCTGCAAAGACTGCATAAAAAAAGTATCAAATTTGATTATATTTCTATGCACAAATCACAATTTGCTAAAAAAATAAATTTTATTTGATCTTATTTCAAATTAAAAATTAGCAATTTTGAGGGATTTCTTTTGACATAATTTCTATAAAAATGATCAAACAATTATTCTTGTTGTACACTTATAGTCTAGGACTTTTTGAGAATAATCAGCGACATTCAAAACTTGACATGCATATGTTAAATATGGTATTACAATTTCATGAAAACATCTTTAGTGTGAGTGAGTATTTTACTGTATTTGGATCATTATGCATTTTCCAAAGACACCTTCCTTTCCCAAATCCCTCAAAAGCAACACCAGGTAAGAACTCACCAGTCCAACATGATATTCAGGATCTGTCACCTCTCCCATCATGAAGCCACATGATGGACTGGTTTCCTCTCTACTGTAGATGGCACTGTTAACTTGCTCTTGGTTGGGATGTCAGCGCTGAGGAAGTGGAGCGGGGCAGAGACCGTCGGCGTCTGCTCCTCATTACTGCCCTGAGCCTCGGGGAGAAATTAATTAAAGTGGGGGAATAATAATAATGATAATCATAACAAAGATTATCTTTGTCATCACAGTTATGCTAACAACAGAAACAGGCTTTTGAAGGGGAGCCAGTGGCCGATACAACCACCTTCCAGTTTTTATCGTACAGAAAACTATACGTGGTGTGGTCGTGTCTTTTCTCTTTATTCTTCCCTCCCGTGTTTTTCGGAGAAGTGGAGTATTAGCGGCGGTGGTGGGTGGAGGGAGTTTGGGATGGGGGAGGTTTCGGGGGTGAGGGCCAGAGTGAAAGGCAAGTGTGTTATTGTAACAGAGCTTATGAGGGAGTCAAGAGGAGGGCAGTGTGCCGATCGCACGCTAGGCTGCATGATTCACAGAAGAGGCCCGAACACGAACCCGCCGGACCCCCCACTTCACCTCCCCTGCTTCTGAAATCCCCCACTGTCGGCTCGCATTATGGGACTAATACCGGAGCGATGGCGAATCACCTCACGTCACCTCTCGTGTGAGCGATTCCCACCCGTCTGGGGACGATAACCTGCAGACAACATGAAAACAGACAGGAATTAACTTAATTTCACTGAGACAAAACATCTCTGTGCTTCACCTGCGAGAGAAACCGGCCCTTTCTCACACTGTCACACGTCTGCTCCTCATCATAAAGGGGGAAAAAACATCACCACTATCAGATTACACAGTTTAACGCAGGCTGAGAAAGTTATTTGATCCTATAACCTCTTGAAACACTTCCCTGACCCTATTAACAATTTCCAAAAAACGCAATAAATGTCCATTTAAAACCAGGTTTCAATTCCTGAAGAGCCGACTTTTGGGGGAAACGTGAGATTTCCCACGGCCCGGCTGGTGCATCCCTCGCTCGTGAAAGTTGTTTGTGTCTGCAAGTGAAAGTGGACGCATGCGATATTACCTAATTTACATCACATGTCGTGTTAGCAGCGTCCCGCGGCAGCCACCTCGCCCTGTCACACTATCTGAGGCCTTATGGAGACAGAGGGGCCCGGCCCTGTCTCGTGACCGCCACTCGAACCTCTTTTCATGTTGCCTGTGAAGAGAGAAGGGGGCCGGCTGACCTCATGTGCTGCTGGGATATTACTTTACATCTTCATCCGACCACACCCTCGGCCCCGTGAACCGATTTCGAGACTGTTGCGCATGTCGCCGCTTCCTGTCACCGGCTGGTCACCGGACCCTAATGAAAGAAAGCTGTCGGGGGGGGGAGAAGAGAAAAGAATCAAAGCTGGGGCGGAAAAGATGGTTAAGAAATCACTTTTTAAAGCTTTTTCCTCTAATATCCGAGATCAGACCAATCTAATGACTGCAAAAGAGACGGACGACTCGAGCGATATTGGTTTCTGCTGCTCATCAATAGTTAATTCATCTCACGGGTAAATGTAAGACGGCAAATTTGCCCAAGATAGGACTTTCTGATAATTGTGAAAGATAAATGTTCTTTGTCCTCTTCACTTCTCCACAATCCAATTAGGATTCGGTGTCTAGGAAACCAGATGACTGTATGCTCTGGAGCCAGAGAACGTTAGCTTAGCCGCTCATTAGCCGTTTCCTTGAGCCCTCGTGTAATATTGTCTCACCAGCGTTAGCTTTGGTCTGAATTACTAATCAAGCGCACACATCCGGTGTTTGATGACATTTTTACCTATTCCCAAAGCATTTCCTTCCCCGGTGAAAAAATTCATTACTTTCAGCTCGAAAACGGGAAAACGTGGGAGACGTGGACATATTGAGCTGAGTTAGTTTGTCTGGTTCTTTCCCTCCGTCTGATGAGCTCCTCTGTACTTTTCTCTTTGTGGTCGCTCCAGTTTGTCTCTTCCCAGGGAAACATCCCGAGACTCAGGACGTTGGCGTCTCTGCTCCCAAAAAAAAAATCCTCCAAACAAACAGCATGTTGTTTGATCCATGGACACCCTGTCACTTTTGAAGCGGATCCCCATGTGGGAAGAAGGTGGGAGGAACATTATAGGAAGACAAGCACTGTAAAAAATATCCTAAAGAAGTGGACAAGGCCGTGTCAGAAACTCACTCCTACCTACTTCACTCTATGCTGACTTCTGTAGAGGACTATATAGGGAGTCTACGTCCATTTTATATATATCGTCTGTGAAAATATCTGTCCCTGGAAACATCTGAGAGGAGCCATCGTGCTATCGTCCACTCAGCCAGCAAAAGCCTAGCCTAGCTTTCTCGTGTTAGCACAACTTCCCATTAGAAAAAGTTGTTTTCTCAAGTTCTCACTAGCATTAGCTGAGGCGACAGTAAACAGCCCCAGTGTCAGAGTCCTGCTGTGACCTCAGCACGCCACACAGTCCTGATCAGCCCCATCTCGGACAAATGATGTTTACGTACGACTAATCTGCAACAGCAAATATGTTTTGAAGTATTTTTTGGCCAGTCGCAAATATGTTGATACTGATCATATCAGCAAAAAGTTCACAGGCAATTATTTGTTTTGCATCATGTTATCAGATCTTTCAGTACGCTAGAGTGAAAGTACTTTGGTGAAGTTGGGGAAAGACTTAATACAGAAAAAGTTTGCAACATCTCAAAACTTATATTTTCCCAAAAATTGATGCAAATTGTTTATGTGGCCTAAACATGTTGATGCAGAACTCCTTGAGCAGGATCGATGTCCACGCCAACCACCTCCAGGCAGCGGTTAATAAATGCAGCGCCTCAGTCATTAAAAAATGAATAAATAAACGTTGCCTCTGAACATAATCCAGCCGGCAATTACGTTACCACCTCAACCTGAACTGGGAAAAACAGTTTGGTTGCATCAGAGCGTTCTTTGCAGGAGACTGGGTTGGTCACAGAATAAGTAATGTGAGGAGTGATGGAGTAACACAGGGCGGGCTCCCATCACTCCCATCACTCCCATCACTCCCAATGTTACTCCATCACTCCACAAGTAAGTACATTGTTCACCGTGATGCCGCCAAAAGTTTCGCCACACAAAACCTTATCCCGTTCAAAATGTGATTGGTCGAACGGTAACGGGGAGACCTGCAGCACCAAATCTCTGAAAATATTCACATGTAGAAACTGTTTATAAATATCACAGCAGAATGAAACCATTAACTGCAACTCTATAATGCCAGTTTGGGCCAGATAAGAACACAAATTCATAAACATCAAGACAAAAAACACAAGATGTGTTAAAATCTTCATATTTCTTTCATGTGATGCAAATAAATTCTCTTTACAGTTAAATGCCAGACTCTGTGGGATAGACATTTTTTAGAGTGGAGTAACCAGAGAATCGTCTGGTATGTACATAGCAATTACATCCCAGTGGCCTGTGCAGAGTACATAGCTGCAACACGCTCAGCGGGGTCACTGCCCAGGGGATCGAGGTTTGCCCATTAAAACATCATCAGACAATGCAGTTTATTTAAAGAGACATACGACTCTCTGCCGCTACTGTTTACCCTGCTGCTGCCGGAGAGCGAAAGATAATAATGTTTGAAAAATCAAAGAGAAAATGGAAACTGTAATTTACAGCGAGGGAAGTTAGCACAGGTCAGCAGTTGCGTGCAGGGACGCAGCAGATTTATTTATTTGCAGAGGGGACTGGGAGAGGATCAGCTGGGAATACAGTCAATTTAAAACTATTTTGGGGTCTTTGAAGCCTATCTTTTGAAAACACGGACGGATTATTGACATTTTTGGTGCAAACACATACAGATTTAGATTTTGTCATCTCTCTCTTACCTTTGTTCTTACTTCCTGGATCCCAATGAGCAGCAGCAGCTCCATAGAAACTTCACACCTTCACCTTCAGATAACTCAGTCAACTTGAACCCACCCATGGCGCCCTGTTCGGTGGGAGCCTCCCTCTTCTCCGATCACCCTCAAGGATCCGTCACCCTCCCGCATGCCCACCCTGTCTGGAATATTCATCCCAGATAGTAGATTGGCTAATTGTCCTGTCAATAAATCAGTAGCGTTGGTTCCTCCCTCCTCTCGGCCGCTCTGCGTCACCCAGATAACGTCTTGGTTCTTGAGGGGCGCCGGCTGTTTCTGTTGGTGACCTGTGTCATTGGCGATTGAAAAGCAGGTCGTCTGGAGGCCAGAGCTAGACACGAAGGTTGGAGCACAGAGAGGTCGAAGAGAAGTGGACATCTGAGAAGAAAACAGTACAGGTCCCTCTCCTGATTTCTGATTGGCTGAGTCCTGTTCTTAAACTGTATCTAAAGATGAACAACATGTTTGAACTTCCTCAGAAATGAATCCAGAACACACCGGATACGAACGCTGCCATCTCGTGCTGATGATGTCATTAAAGTCTGTGCAGCAATGATCAGGAAATGGAGCCGCAGTATCGAGGTCCCACCCATACATGTGCTCAACCAATCACAAGTTGGTCTCAGCTGTCAATCATTATGTTTCACCGAGTTTTTATGGCATCAAATAACTAAAAGAACACATTTATCAGAACACTTGAACATGCATTAATGTGAAAGGAACTCACAATCTTAATTAATTTGGTCCATGTCCTATACGCTAGGCGGGGCTTATTACATAAAGTGCAACCAGTTATCAGGGCCGCCATCTTTAGAAACAGTTTATGGTCCCATTGATGGACATTTTAATATATTATAATTCATTGACATAGATAAAAGCCTCTACAGGTTACAACGCATTTACTGTGTACTTGCAATAAAATTAATAAAATGCAATTTGTTTAGAAAAGAAAAGTCGTATTTTCACTGCCCATTGGTCAAGAGGTATTTTAAAGATGCTCCACATCAATATGCACACACAACTACACACATACATAAGTATATAAAGACCTACTTTACACCTTTGTTCACTGTTTTCATGTTTTCTACAGAAAAACTCTATTCCCCTGGTTACCTTATCTTGACATAACCCCTGTACACATTCCCGTCCCCAGTGCTGCATCCATCAGTCGGGTGAGAGGCACTGTGGTAATTTGTTAACCTTTATCCAGCGACCTCTGCTGACCTCAGACTCACCCTCGGTCTGACAGTGTGACGGGGGGGGGGGGCACTGGACTGGATGTGTTACGGGGGAAATGCACAGGAAGGAAATTAAAGCTATTTACTAAACAACATGTTATATTTTTTATTAACAGTGAAGAAAAAGTATAATTCTGTGTTTAAAGAGACGGGGGGGAAGATTAATTTGATGATGCAACAATGACTTATCAGTACAAATGAAAATTTTCTCTCCATCAGAGCATTATTTAAGATTCAGAATCAGTTCCGTGATGAAATCAAAAATAAAACACACTCCTGGTTTTCAATTACAAAGCAAAGGCAAAGAAAATGCAGCTCATTGCTTCCGCTGGATTATTATTATTCCAGGCACAACGCCGGCTCACTGCTACTAACTCTGAGAGCAAATGCTCTATGCCGATGCATATTCATATGTTTAACATACAGACATGCATTGCTAATGATGCGGGAGAGGACAGAATGCAATAAAGCTCATTAATACGTTTTACCATGCCAGTCAGTCCCCGGCACAAGAAAAGCTGCTGCACGGCTCCAATCAAGCAAATTCATTCAGCCAATAAAGAGCGACTCCGATGTGAGATGAAAACAGAGAGAAATGAAATGTAGACGTCGTTCTGTGTTTACTCCATCAGTGGGAAATTATTATTATTTCCTCTGCACGCAGGGATAGTTTCTCATTTATAAAGTTTTTATTTCCGTGACTTTTATTTTAAAGTTTTAGTCACTGAAAATCAAAACTTTTTCTAACCATTTCTGGGACATAAGTACTATAACCCATTTTATTTCAATTATATTAAATTCTGTTATGTGAAGGAAAAACCTGATGCATGAGAATTTAGTTTTAATATTGGCATGGGTAGTAACTGCAGGAAATAACATTATAGCTTCCAAGAAGGCATAATTCAGTATCATGGTTAATCACACCTGTGATATATCTTCTTATGCTGGATATATATATTTTCATAGGCCATTAGGTATTTAAAAATATATAGAAATAAAGCAAATATTGGTAAAAGCCCCTGATCTTAATTTAACAATCACATTTTACTGTGTTTGAATGCACACTAACTAAACTACACTACAATATATAGTATATATAAGTCAAAATATTGCAAATGATGACACAAGCCAGCCGTGCACAGAAGCTATGAGTTGTCTGGGAACTCAGGGATTTATATTTTCAAAGTGCTCTTTGCAAATAATGGACCACAAACACCGGGCTTTGTTTACAATCCCCGACTTCATAAAAGCTACTTAAGTAATTTCCCACGGCTTTGCTAAAAGCTCATTCTGAGACGACTGCTGATAAAGTCCAAATGTGAGTTAACAAGTTTTTATTGGACAGTTGGAGAACTGGCAGCAGTAGATCAAGACCTCCTCTCGCTACCTTATCAGAAATAGGCTGATTGACTCTAACTCACGGGAGCAGCCGATACACATTTTACAAACCCAAACTTCTCTAATCTCCGTGCACGCGCTGTCACATTTAGTTTCAAGATTTAACACGAAGCAGCTCCTGATGTGAGGGGTGAGACAACCAGACGTCTGCTCCAGCCACAGTGGGCAGACATCAGTAATGGCCGAGGACTTTGTTTATAAATTATTAATGATTTTCTCCCCTCCCTGTCATCTTGGACAGGCTGCGAGACGAGCCGATGCCTCTCCTGTTTGTGTGGCAGCGCGCTCCTCAAACAGATTGCAATTTATTCCTCTGCAGTTTGTCCGTCAGGGCTAACTCTGACAACATAATCCCGAGCTAATCCGCCGCGTTCAGTTTTTCGTGTTGGCTCTCATGCAAAGTGCTCTGCCAAATCCCGCTACCTGTCAGCCTGGCCCTGCGATGGGGAGCCCAGACGAGCTGCCAGCCCCGCTGCAGTGGCTCCCGTGGGTGGGAGAGGGAAAAGGGAGGAGGGGGAGGCATGGTGCCTGGGTAGACTTAACCCCTGCCTCCCTCCCTGTAATCCACTGTAAACAGCCAGAGCCTTAGAAGGGCTAACTGCACTAATCAAGCCCCAAGCTCGCCTAGTCACTATCATACACAGTACCCTAAGAACTACAGATTTGAGCAGCTACTGCAGAGTGTGTGCAGGGCATGAGTGTGTTAGTGTGTGTGTGTGTGTGTGTGTGTGGAGCAGAGGAGCCCATTGACGGCTCCCAATCTCCAAGGTGCCAATACAAGGTGCCAACAGGCAGCAGAGATCAGTGTTCCTTCAATTTCACAGTAAGTCCTCTAGAGTTTTCCATAAGTTTCAGTATACAAATATCTCAACCTGGAATTAAAAGACACTTGCAATCCCATGGTCATATTACAATTTAAAGTTTTTAGAAAATGACAGATACAGTCTGCATAGCAAAATAAAGGATACTCACATGTTTTCCAGAAGCATCCGATGTGTCTGTCGAACTCCAATAACGAGGATAAAAAATATCAGTATTTTGAGCTAAAAGAAAAGCAGCCTCTCAGTATTCTCTCCTCGCCCTTAGAGAAGCACATTTAAATTTCCCTCACAGCTCATCCCCCAGTCTCCCTGACAGTGACCCAAAAAACTGAAGATCTTAAAAAGGCCTGACAGTAGCTGAAGGCAAAGGGAGGAAATTGAAGCCGACTCCCCGTCCCATCAACACAAACAAAAAAAAGTTTCAGGAACTTCTAAGTGGACATGACAAAACGCAGGCAGTGAAACTTTTCCCACTTGGCTGTTTTTTTTTCTGTCTTACCCTTCGCCTCTTTCATTGTTTCCAGCGGTGAGCAGATTCAGTGGGGTGTCGGTGGAGGGGGGGGGGGGGGGGCTCGGGTTGTAGCTGTCAGCAGCAGGGAAAGAGTCAGAAGCTCCACTTTGTCAATGTCCATCAAGACGTCTCAGCACTGGATGATACAAACATGTAAATGCACCTGTTTGTTGCTGGAAGAAACTAAGAAGAAACATGTTCCTCTATAAAAGAAAAGAATAGAATAATTTTCAAAATGTGTAGATGCCAGATGTCATGTGAGTGAATGTGTTAACTCTGCAAGTTGACTTTCTTGGTAGACTACAAAGGCTGGTGGAAAATAGAACAGAAATAAAAAGTATATCAAACTTTGCTACCTCGCTAAACTGGGCTAAAATTTGTAAATGTTCATATAAACAAAATGTGGTACCAAGACAGAGGGGCCTATTATAAAGATGATGATGATGATGATGATGATGATGATACTAATAATAATCACATGTTCATAATGCAAAATTGCATAAGAACTTAAAGTAATTTATCAGGTTATCCTGTTTTAGATTAGAATTCAATGTGTTTTAAAATAATAGGAATACAATTTAAAATTCATTTCTGGAACATTTCGGTTTTCAGCTCTAAGACAATAACCCCCTCTGATAATATGTAAGATAATAGCTTTATTTATATAGCACCTTACAAGAATAAAAGTACTTAAGAGTAAAACTGGTGCAAGTAATAAAACACAAACATTTTTAGTGAGGATCTCAGACAGATGTGGGCAGAAGCCGGATTGTTCAAGGCTTTTAAAAACAAGCTCATCTTAAAATCTAGACCTCACAGGTCACCAGTGAAGGATCGGGGATCAGTGTAATGGTCTCTTCTCTTATTTTGCAGCAGTTTGACATTTTTTTGTGTGTGTTTCGCCTGCTGATACCAGCGTAAAGTGCATCACAGTTATCTGAGTGAGACTTGAGACACACTGGCTCCTGATCTGTTATGCTTCTTCCACTTTTCAACCCCCCCCCCACCCCCCCACCCCCTCCACCCCCCACCTCCAGAGACTGTGGGAAAGCTCCCGACAAATATGTTCGCCACCTTTTGCGCTCCAGATAAAAGTGGCCTTCGAGGGGCGGAGCTCAGGAGAGTGTTGAGATGACGGCCGGAGGGTTGGCAGAACTGCGGGGAAAATGGGAACATGACATGTAGCTGATAAGAGTCCTCCAGCAGGTTAACACCAGAGCTTGTAACTGGGATTGCCCCCGAGGAGCCACTCTTAGGATGGGCCGGCATCTGCACGACAGCAGAAGCTCTCATGGCAGTTTGTATGCAACAGGACGCATGGGGGGGGGGGGGGGGAGTTTGGACTAAAGCTTGCAGCTCTAAAAATGATCTGAAGTAGAAGATCAGATACTGCAGCAGCTCAGGAATGAGCTTTGATTCACAATCTAATGAGACTTCTAAGCATCTGCCTGTTTTCATTACGTCTGAGCCGCGAGGCGAAATCGAAATGAAGTGAACTACATCGTCCTCCGTGATCTTTATGGGTTTAATTTAACAACACAATTATCTTTACTTGGTAAGAAGCTACACAGCAGTTCTGCTTTTCAGACGCCTGATGCGTTAAAAGCTCACATGGGGAAAATGTGGCCTTTACGAGGATCTGCTTAAACTACATGGAAAGCCCATCACTTGTTTAGGTTTATGTCACAATATGGAGTCTGAAGTCATATTTGTTCTCATGTAGGTGATTAGAGGAGATACGTTTAGAGAATTAAAGCTGGGGGGTGAATTAAAAACCATTAACTGAACAAGCCAATAGTTCTGCATTGATGTAAAACAGAAAATTGGTTTGAATATGTGAATGAGACACTTTCAGACAGAGGTATATTAAGGAACTCAGATTCTAAGTCTGTGTAAAGAAATAAAGTTTGAGAGAGAAGTTCATACCAGACTAACTTTCTAGCTTTTCACAGCTGGCCAGTGGGTGGATGTCAGATTGATGATTTGGAAAAGTTTTTAAAGAATCACTGGACTCCCAAGTTTGGAAGGTGTTAGTGGAGGAGGCAGGAGATGCTGTTTGACCGTCATGTCAGTGAAAGTGTACTTATTCATTCAGAGCTACATTAACTGTGACAGACTTCACACACTTACCAGCAAATCATGTGTGCAACAAAATGAAGAACAGCACAAGTTCCAATAAACAACAGCCACAAGAAAGAGTTGAAAATAGAGGCTGCAAAATGAATTGATGAGAATATGGTGTTTAGAATATTCAGAATGTCCCAGTTATATTATGATACTTTTATCAGTGGCTGTTGAATTAACAAGTGCATATAGTGTCTGTTTGCAAAATTGTGCACTATCAAAACATATAAAATGTACAGATGAACAGTTTTTACGTTGGATTCATGCTCTGCTTCAACAATTTTTTAACCATTCCAAGTGAAAAGGAGAGTATATACAATGTTACACACTGAAAGGGGTGAAACCTTGAATGCAGAACACACTATGTAGTGCACAGTTGAGTTTCTTGCTGGCATGTATGTGCTTTAAATTCTCAGTTCTGCACGGACCTCATCGTGTGGTTTCAGCTTTTTCCTCACGTCAGACAACATGTAGAAATGTGATGTTCGATGCCCTGACCCTGAACTTCCTCAGGTCCTAATGCAAAACACAGACACGGTTGAGATCAATGCGACGAGAAATTATTGGAGAAAAAATACAGACGGACAGAAATTCCTCCATTTAAAGTCAAATATGCAGGCACATATTCCTGTAGATGTTCTGCAGTGCCGCTCCACCTCTTATATTATATCCTGGCCCCCCAACACACCACAAAACAAATGCCACGAGACCAGAGAGGACACGAAAAAAGCAATAAAAAGTGAGTGATGGCCATTGATATTTCAGGCTGGAGAAATCCGGCATCAGGAGACTTTGCTTGGCTTTACATAAACAGGGTAATAAATAGATCGATCACACATAGCGAGGGAGATTCATGTCACATTAAGTGATGGCACGTTGGACATAGGCCCAGTTATGTCTCATTACTCAGACGACGCTTCCCTTGGGGGGGAGGAGAGTGTGTGTGTGTGTGTGTGTGTGGTTGCTTGGGTGAGTGTGGAGAATGTTGGGAAGAACAGTTTGTATCTGGCGACCCGGTCCAGCTGCCAAACACGTCACTGCCACATCGAGGCCTCTGGCACAGCTCCTAACCGTCACTACAAATAATACACATTACAAATCTGAATAATAATCAGGGTCACAACAGGAAGGTTTATCGATGAGGTTGTTTCATTTATCTGAGGAACAAAACACAAAAGTGATATTGCTTTGCCAGCTGATCCTTTCACCTCTGATACCTCGCGGTCGGGTGTGCTTGCTTCACGCAGCACAAGGTGAGCTGGCAGAACTGTAACTCAAAAGTTACGTCTTTGCCAATTTGCTCGGTGGCGACGGTGACAGATGGTTTTAAAGGATCCGGCCGTCCGGAGAGACATCAGCATTTTATTGAGCCAAAGCAGAGAACAGAGCCAACGAGTTGACACATAGAAGTGTCCATCAGCACAAACGTCACATCACCCAAACCCAAAGATGTGTCCCGCAAGAGTCTCTCGTCATTCACCGATTTATTTAACAGTGTGACTTTCTGAATATAATGTGAAAATCTCTGTACGACTATCACCAATGAGCCAATAAGCTTCTATTTCTTTTTTCACAATGGGCCAGTTATCAATTTGATTCCTCTTACGTTGGATTAAAAGCTCTAAACACACTCCAGTCGCAGGTCAAGCTTTTTCAGAGGCATGATGAGAATCAGAATTTCAGACGCACGTGGGATGATTCCGCGTTAAACCCGATATTCATTTGCACAGCCGATTGGCTTTCAATTATTTAAACTCTGTCAACAAGGCTTCTGGCTGAAGGAGGGCCCGGTGCTGCGCTTCCTCTTCGCTCGCACACCATGTAACAAAAATCCCAGCACAGTTTGCCAGGTGTACCTCGTGACCTTTATGGTCTTGTTGGACCTCCAGTGGAATATCGCAGCGTTGGGGATTTCCCATATGTCGCTTTACCGGAGAGCTGGAAGGCTGAGTCCTGCTGCTCTGGACAGCAGTTTGATTTACAGTGGGGACAGGGAGAGGGCCGGTGTCGCTGGTGGGATTCTGCCATAAGCCATCGATGGAAGCGGTCCGGGGAGCGTGTGAGATAGAGTTTACAGTTCTGAGAAGGGCTCCGGGGTGTAAAAGGTTGTGCATGCAGGTGACATTTTCAGCCCGGTCTCGTTTAGTCCTGGTCTGCCGGCCACTTGCGAATGGCGACGGCAATCCAAGGATCCGAGTGAGCATTAGCAGGTCATCAATCTAGGCCCTTCCTGCCTCGTAAAGCCAAATCTCCAATGACCCAGGAGGTGGCACATAGTTGTCCTGCAGGAGATCCTTATCGATGCAGACACGCAAAACATTAACTCGGTGCACTCAGAGACAGGGTTGAGGACGTTTAATTTTGGGTGTAGTTTGATACGTCCCCTATCACACGGCCCTGTGCTTGGGACATGTGTTTCTTTCCATCCCGTCTCAATCGAGACCTTCAACGTCAACAGCAAACGGGGGTGAGAGCAAGCTTTCAGACAAGTTAAAAAATGAAAGTGAGCGTACTCCACAATCGGTGTAAGGCTTTCGCGTCCACTTTTAGACCCCCCCCCCCCCCCCGGTGACTCACTAACAGCTGCTGTAAAACACAAATTCATCGGGTAATCCCTTTCAAAGCCCAGTGGTCAAGCCAAAGGCATTCTGGGTTGTTGAGCGCTCTCACAAATGAAATACCGCCTGCACCAGTCATTTCAAAACCCTGCAATGGAGTAAAGTTATATTTAGGTAAGAACACCAAGGACCTTGATCCCTTAACAAAATAAAAGCTTGACAGCTAATCTCCTCAACAGAAGTCAATATTGTTGAAGTCTGATGATGGGTGTTAGGGCTGCAGCTGAGACCAACAACTATCTGTTGTGTTTTATTTTCAAAGACCAGACAGTGGGCAATTTCAGGAGGATCAGTCCCCCCCCCCCCCCAGCCCCCCCGCTGTGATGGGACTTTGACAAACTGCCAATAGTCCTGTCGTACCACTTGTCTGTCGGGCGTGATGGAAATGACGCTATTTAGCTATTTCAGAAACCCCCTTAAATCCACATTCAGGCTCCAGTGCTTACATTATGAGCTCTTATGTTAGTCATACGTGAATTATAGCCGACGGAACGGCTCCTTTTATTGACTGAGGGTCGAACCGATTCTTCAGATGTGGTGTTTCAGCGGTCGTGTGCTCGTTGGACGCGGCCGCGGCCTTGAGCACAAACCATTTGACTTCGAGTGAGACGTCCCTCTCCGGGATATTGTAATGCGCGAGTATTACCAGAGGCTCCACGGACCTGTTACAAGTGAGCCTCCGGGACACGCACTGCATCTTCTCAATCCTCATCCAGAGATTACGGTCAAGTACAGTCAACCCTGCTCAGCACTTCATCTCTCTCCCCCCCACCACCCTCCCCCGTCCGTGCGCGGCTCTGTGCTTCCACGTTGGATGCATGCATGTGTCAAACGCGAGATTGTAATTGTGTCTATAGGAGTTTCACATTGTACCACCTCCTCCTCCTCCTCCTGCTCCTCAGCCGTGAAAAGGAGCAGAGAGGAGGAGAGCCGCGAGCGCTCACTCCCTCCGTCTCTGCGTTTCCTCAAGAAGTGACCTCCGCCAGACTCTGACCAGATTCCTCTGTACTTTAAACAAGACTCCCATTACAGTTCTTGTGAGTACAGTAACAGGTCTCCACAGTTTGGCCTGGGCAGTTGCCTGGCAGATGTGTGTTTGAACCTGCCTCGATGTATATGTCTGTGGAAGAGCGAGTGGACGTCCGTCCGTGCCCCTGTGTATAAATCACTTGACCCAGACTTACTGTTGACCATGGATTTATGCCAGCATGAGAGGCTCCTGATGACAATGTATCTGCCTCAGCCATAATGGATGGTACACAGAGCACGCTGTCATCTGGCAAATATGCTCTCTGAATGGATCTCAAGTGGGGCGGCGCTCGGCAGAGGGGCGGCAGGCGACGGCAAGGGGGAGAGATGGATGGTGCTCAGCCCAGGGTGGAGCCATCAGCCGCAGACTCTCCCCCACGGCTTTTTGGAAACTCAAAAGTATCGCCTGAACGTACCAGCCTTCAACACCTCGGTCGATAATTAGATGTATGGGCAGGCAGATGCCTACTGTGCACTACGCCCCGGGGGTAGAATTGTAAAAATAAGAAAGGGAAATCCAATGCTCTGCGTTATTATCTGTGGAAATGACGAATGTCTTCACATGTGGCGAGGCCGAAAAAAGAACCCGGTCAGGGAGGCAGCGGCAAACGTACACGTTGGAACCCACAGCCTCGGTTGGAAGTGGACCACTTATATCATCTGTTGTTACTTTGATAACGTATAGAATAATAGCATTTGCACCGTTTGACACTGATCAAGAGAAATGAAAGCAGTTTTGTGCGAGAGCAAATTGAAACCACATGCTGCTCGAACCCGATCCAGTGTACGGGCTCCAACTGGTCCACGGAGACCGATCCATGATTCTGACAGACTATCACAAAGCGTAACCTATTCCAGACAAGCTGGGGCTATCAGTGCAGGGGGGGGAGGGGGGGGGGGGTGTTGTCGACTGTCTCCCAAAATCTGAGGCTCCTACTCCACTTACAGGAACATGGAGGAGGCATCTTATCTGTACAGTGTGAGTGTCTGTGTGTGTCGGTGATGTGTGGAAGTGTTTCTCACATTACTGCATGTCAGTGTTTTCACATGGAGATAGGGCTCGGAGTTAAATAATGACAATCTGGAACGGTTTGATACGAACGGATCCATCAAGTGCAATTTTAATGTGAGAAAGATTTAAGAGAAGAAAGTTTTACAGGTAAGGACACATTTAATACAGGTGCAGGATTTTCTCTTAAACGTTGAGTTTTCATGAATCTTCAGGAAACATGTTTTGAGGACTGATATTTACACGAGTGTGCAATTTGGTGCGGATCCAAATAACATCCAGGTCAAGTGAATCTGGCTTAGAGGGGACTGTTGAGACATTCTAGTTTGTTTGTCAGCGTCCATGAACAGACGTCCATGAAGCTTGGTGGAAGAAACAACACTCTGGTATTTTGGTAAGGATCCTGGGAATAGGGCAGATCCAGGATTTTTTTTTTCTCACTTTCTTTGACATTGAGATATTTTCACCAATTTCCTAGAGAGGAATGTGTGAACTGTGGGGCCTGGGTGCAGTATGTGCTTTACCGAGGGCCATTGGTTTAAGAACGATGCAGCTTGTACAGTTCTTTATAATGCAACCTCCACTTACTTTGTTTCTTCAAAAGAGGAATCACAAAAGTCTTCCCTGCCTGTTTTACACATTTATTTTAGGTATTATGCATATCAATAATTGCCATGCAGTCTTAAATATATATTTCAGTAACTGTTTTACTACTAACTATAAATAAAACAAGGTTTTGCCATGACTGACACAACTTCTTTTTACAAAGGAAAAGTTCACGGCTGCTCATCAAGATGGATTCAGAGTCGCCCGAACATCTAAGAATGAGGAAGCTTCTCAACCAGAACACAGTGACCTTATTGAGATCATGGTCATTCCAGTCTTGAGCTAATAATAATGAGGTGTGTATTTAGTTCATGTGCATGTAGATAAACTCTATATAAGAAAGAGAAGAAATGATAATCTGACGGAGGATGTGGTCCCTAATAAAGTGCACAATGTCTCAGCTGCAGTGAGTCGGTTCACAGAGTGGCCCAGCAGCGTGTGAAGTGAACACACACTCACGGTGAAGGACCCTCGGCATTTTGTCACAATGTATTGCTTGCAAAGTAGGTGAAGATCCCACTACCAAACGCACACAAACACAAACACACACATGCTCCCACACACTCTATAATCCTCTCATCCACCCTTGTCTTTTTACACCACTCCCCCCCCCCCGCCCCCCACCCCCCTGTGCTGCTGGCGACATCGCTTGTGAGGCACGGACGCTCGTAAATTCCCTGCCTTGATTTTGTTAACCTTTACCGTGACCCGGCACTTCTCTGCTTGGCGTTCTAGCACCCACTCAGTCACACGGGGCCCGGCTCGCCCTCGGCGGAGATGAGCCTCTGGCCGCTGCTGCAGCTCATTGCTCAGACGTCTGGCTCAGCGGGACGGCGCGGCCCCCGCGGTGCCAAAAACACCACCCCCCCCGAATTATGGGTCATATTTGGGCTGCGTGATAGATGCTTTCGATCAGTTGTTCGTGTCTGCAATTAATGCCCCCCCCCCCCCGCACAACACTTCCATTAAAGCGTTGTGAGGGGTAAACAGGAGAAGCAGCTCTTTAGAAAACCAGATTCAGACTTTCTGCCACGGCCGTCCACTTTTGAGCCATTAGTCATTTTTTAAAAACAGCTTGTAGTTATTAGACTTTGTGAATACGCGAACACTTGAAGGAACCAACGGGCTCCTCTTCAAGACTTTCACAACTTAAACATCTGTATCCAACAGAGGAGAGTATGCAGACACTTACCCTGCGGACCACTGATATATACATAATATGATGTGTGAGGACGATGGGTTCGTTTTACTAAAATAATATCTCCCCGTTGATTAACACACACGTGAAAATGCATTTAAAAAGCAGTTGCAAAAAATCTCTCACTCCAACAACAGGATTGTTTAGCTGCATGAAACCACTTTGCAGAGATTCAGACGTTTGGAGCATTTTATTGCAGAACATATAAACCTTTATACGGATCCTTTATCTGTGTAATGGCCATTAGGCCGATGGAGAATGTGTGTGTGTGTGTCTGTGTGTGTGTCTGTGTTTGTAACATCTCTCTGCCTGTTTAGATGTTCTGTCTCTTGGGGTCAGCTGGGTGGCAATTTGTTTAACGTGATGCTGATAGGTGTGTTATGGTCAGAGTGTAATGAGCTGTGGAGACATAGTGCAGGGAAATCACCTAGAATTGATATGGTATGTAAGTAAAGTATAATCTAAAGGATATGATTATGAATTAGTATCTGTTGTAGTTAAATCAAACAAGTCATCTGAATTCAATGGAGGACAACTACAAAAACAGACACGAATAAAAATCATCAATACACACAGATAGAAGTATAGTGGTGTAGTCGTTTCCTGGCAGCATTTGAATAATAACAATTCTTAATGGAAGGTATTAATCTGACTCAACAGCTTTGAGGTTAATGTTGATGGGAAACCGAGCCCTGGCTTCTTCTATTGAGGTTTGTCTCTGAAAACCTCAAACCTCTGAATTATCACTGATTCCCAGCCTGGTGGTTATAGGAAAGCAGATTTTTGTAATGTTTTTAAGACTTTCCTCATTTGTATCTTTCTTGTAAATTACTGGATAATCTGAACTCTTCAGGATTCTATATAAATAAAACCAGAACATAATTTCCAGTAAACCATTGAAAAGCTAGGCTAAAAAAACTCTATTTGATGAATTTGCAATAGCTTCCCATGTGTTAGAGATGAAAGTTAGCTTCCCTGCCTTACTTATAGCAAAGTGTATGAATGTTCACTGTCCCTGTTCCATAAAGGAAGTAGTAAATGATTTTTAATGAAGTTTTTTCTGTTATTCTAAAGTTTGATAAAGCTGCTTCCACAGAAACTAGTAAATGTATCACAATCTAGTATCTAGCATCTTCTCTGTTTTGATTAGACTAAGTCCTGATTGGACCTGATGCATGAAACCAGTATGTCCCCCCCCCCCCCCCCCCCCCTCCGGTGTAGATGAATAACAGCATTAATACTGTTTCCGCTCTGGTGGAGTGAGACTTATTTTTCAGTGTTAGTTTCTGTTTAGCTCAGTGGGGGGGGGGCTTTTCAAACATGTTAAGTGCATCCGGATGGGACGACCTCTTTTTGTGTTGTGTGCGCTATTTTCTCTCTGGCTTCAGACCCCAGGTCAGTCCAATGAGCACGGGAGCAGCAGGTACCGGTGCCGCGGAACAAAAACAACAACTTTGTTTGTCGTAGACTTGTGCACACAACCACACATGTCCCATTTTATTCCGCTGATGCCTTTGAATGAGGGACCAGATTGAGTCTATATATATAAGTCTGCTGTGTGTGAGCTGAGGGATTTACTTTTGGTTTGTCACCCTCTCAGCGGCATGGAGACGGGGTCATGACCACCCAGCGCCAGTCCTGAACAATGCAGATCTGCCGGTCAGCGCGGTGTGAGCGGGCTTCCTCCACCTCCTGTTTTTATGAGGTTCACATGGAGGTGTTGCTCCCCAATTCTGCGGGGTCACAGCCCCCAGCCGCGTTGGCCCCTGCGCCTGTTTGCTGCAGCGCTAATCCACCAGCGCTCGCTTCCAGCCGAGCAACAAGTCGGCGACTTAGTGACTTGGCTGTTTGTAGGGAGGGTTTCAGTCCTCGCCACGGTAATTGGTTCATCCCACCCCCCCTATCACTCACTCCTGTAGGGTCTTCGATTGGCCGGGCTTGCCAAGGAGCAGAGGAGGAGACAGAGCAAGAGATTATGGGATGAGGGAATGGCCCAAGAGAGGAAGGCAAGAGTTCTGCAACTTCACAGCTGATCGAAAATCCTGCTGAATTTTTCATGAAAATAGAAAAACTTTTTTTTTTCTCTCTGTAACTTTAAGCTCAATGTCATCTGTGTCAACTTTTTACCAAATTTCATCTTGTGATGTTTGGAGGTCTCAATCGGATCCATTCCCTGCTCTGTTTTATAAAATCACGGAGAAAGAGGCTTCAGAGCAACACAATGTATTTATTTACATTATCATGATATTTAAATGAGTGCATGAGGATTTTTTTAGATTTTTTTAGCTCATGCCAAATGAAAAACTGTGTGAGCGATGGAATATTCCCATCAAATATTTAACTGTGACTAAAAAATGAAAATATACTTGAGCTGGAACGAAATGAAGACTTTTGAATTCATGCCTTAAACAGATAAATAATAACCAGAATAGTTATTGATTATGTTTCAGTAGATCAACATATCGATTATTGTTTTTGTAATTGTTTCAGGTTTTGATATTAGTCAATACACTCTGAGATTACAGTAACTTTGAAATGATGGAACCAAGCATCTATTTACAGGCTGAAGATTCACAGTGCACTGAATTTCAATAGTGCAGAATTCTTCAATTCATTCTCATGACTGATGAATTATTTAAATTTACAACAATAGATAGAAATGATGAATCCAAGCTCTTAATTTTCTAATACTCTTGTGTGTATGGACAAAATGTAAACATGCATTTATTATCAAATATGATCAGATAAGCAACAAAATTGAATAAATTACAAACGTGAATTCACAGTTTTATGAGATGAGGAACGAGGCTTAAAGCTCCTGCAGCTACCGTCTCTGCAGATGAACAATCATTATCACTGGGTTGTATAAATCTATCAAAATCCCAGTAGAGAGGGAGGAGAGGGGATGAAAAAGGGGGAACGTGTCTTCAATCACCGCCTCCGTGACAGTCGGAGTCACCGGGTATCTGCAGCGCAGCTTTAAATCTGCCAACCAGAGCGAAGCGGGGGGCAAGAGGAATCTGCTGCAGGACCCGTGTGGGTGTTCGAGCAGAGACGTTTGCTTTTCTTTCGGAGGGTCTCCAGCTCCTCGACAACTGATAAGGTGGCTGCATTCCTGCCGAGCCCACAGGCCGGCCTCGCCGCTGACCCCACCTGACAATGTCCAGTCACGATAGGCTCCAGCGCCCGGACACAACACAATGATGAAGACCACCCTCCTCCTCCTCCTCCTCCTCTGCAGCTCCACTCATCTCCCTCCCATCTGCCTCCACCAGAACACTCACCCACACTGAAGAGCGCAGAGATAAGGAGCAGGAGGCCGAGTGTTTCCTGACTGTACTCCACACTGGGCCTCAGATAACTGCATTTTTTGGAGCTACCTTTGACTAATGTCGGACACTTTGTGTGGATTAGTTTTTGTGTGAATATGTGAAGAGCTGCAAAATGACATCCGAAATGATTATCTGTGTTTGGTCTGGAAACTTTGATAAGACAGCAGATGTTGGGATTGCAGATAGGGACACATGCACTGTAGAACACAGACTCAGAGAGAGGATCTTTGACTGTTTGACGTCCTGAATTCAATTGTTTATGGGGGGGGGAAACTGGGAAACATGCATTTAATAAGTTTAGTGTCAGTTATATCCACAGATTTGCTTTAAAAACCTTTCACTGGTTCAAATCACTGATAAACGAGCACTTATATGCAGATTATAGAGGCTTTTTAATTGAGATAATCTGCAGTTAATTCAACTTTTTTTCTGTTCTGTGGAGGGTTGAGTTTTTGTGGCACTTTCCTCTTCATTTACCTGGTTTTTCTTGCCTTAATTTCAAAGAAAATCACTGTTTGTATTTAGATAATTGATACAAACCTCAACCAGACACTGCTGTACTGTGAAGGCTTTTCTACACTGGATACTATTCGTTTTAATCAATGTTGAATTCATTCATTCATTCACTGAATCACTAGATGTTTGTGCTGTAGCCCCTCCGGGACGAGTCCTTCCATGCATCACGCCCTGCTGACAGTTGCTGATAAGTCCAAACTCCCACAGCAACAAATAGCCCACGGCCTGAATCTGAGGATTCCTGGTGACAGCTTTTCATCAACATCAGGCTCCTTGTCCCGGCTGCCAGAGTATAACACACACTCCAGGACTGTTTGCAACTAGAAAGGTCCCATTGTGCAGTTAGAGGGTTGATCAAACTCGTACCGCAGCCAGAACCGTGGTTTAAAACCTGAAGTTCATATCTTTTGTGAAGCTTCAGTTGTCTTAACTGTCTCTAATGCCACGTCTTCAGTGAATCATTGATTTTAATGAACCGTGGTTGAGAAGCTTTATCTTATAAATACAGATTATTTTCTGCAGATTTAAGTCAAACGATGACAGTTATTAATTCAAGCTCCACAAACTCATAAAAGTGGGAATATAAGAAAAACGAAATCCCTTAAATATTTTCTGACACAGCTCTAATAAAGATTTAACTGTGGTATTGTTCAGTGTTGATATCTTTATTTGAGATTAATGAAAATAGTTAAAGTCACTGGTGGGCGATGATTACACTGCATTCTGCTCACGGCACTAATTCAAAGTTCAAGATTAAAAAATCTTTATTGTTTTCATACTCCGGTACAATAAGAGGCTTCTCTCTCCAAGATTTATACTTGTCAAAATATATTTAAGTATAGAATAAAAAAAAAAACAATATCAACAGCAGTATCAGCTAATATAGAAAAGTTAGAAATAACCATATTTACAAATAGTGCAAAGCAAGGACGCTTCTTTTTCATTTTACATTTCAATAGATTTTTATCTCCTCTATTCAAGTCGTAAAAAAAACAAATCTAAATTCATCTATTTGTAGTTTTTGTTGGACAAAGGGGAAACTGAATCCAAACTGTGGGAACTGAAACACTTCTGTGGACGCTGAGTGTACATGCTCACTTTGCCTCCTCTTCTCTTGTCCCCTGCACAAAGCAACTGGAGAACTTGAGATGAAGACATGAACACATTGTCTCGGGGAACAGTAGCAACAGAAACCCTGCAGCCATGAGTCCAGTTGGCCGTCGCAGCGACTCCAGGTTAACAGAGGATAGAATCGAGTTACTTAGTCCCCGTTGTAAACCCCAGATTAACATGATCTTATTCAGCATGAATTGGCTCATACAAGCCGAGGCGCTGGAGCTAAAAGTGACTTAGAGGGGCTTACACTAGCTCGTTCAGTGTCTGCGACGGGATGGAAAGTCTCCTGCGGGACGAGGGAGAACAGCAGAACAATGTTTAAGCCGGCCATTTCAGGAAGCCATGGGATCAAAGAAATTAAGAGTCTCGATACAATCTCTAGAAGAATTTATACCTCCCCTGCAAAAGTGTCGATATCAAACAAGGAAAAAACAATAGGGATTCTTATTGGATGGCTGTAGACAAATTAAAACTTGTTTGTGCTTTTATATCACATGTGAACTAATAACAAAAAAAAGATATTAGTTCAGTTTAGGAGATTAGAAGTAAAGTGTGAAATGTGGTGCAGCGTGGACGTGGCTGCACTTTCTCTGACCTCCAGCAATAAACTGCCCCTTGACTCAGGAAACCTTCACAGCCAATAGTTCTCAGATCTCACCTCGGGGAAATAGAGTTGCTAAATATAAAAATAAAAGTGTCGCTGAATTCTTCCTTTTTTTTCTCTTGGTACCATAACACACCTTTAAAAGAATGAGAGAAAAATTACAATTTGAGTTATGCAGGATTTTTAAATGTGTGATTTGAGCAGAGAGAGTCACTCGGAATAGACACAGAGACCAAGCGGAGCACAAAACTCTGTCTAGGCTCAACAGTCCCTTTATGAAACCATATTTAAATCCGCTAAATCCAAATATTTGTATTATGGATCTGCACAGAATTGCACACATGCATGATTATCAGGCCCCTAAACAAAACGTTTCTGAATTATTCTCTGAGAAATCGAAGAAAATCTTGCAATGTTAAAGAAACTGAAAAAACCAAACCCCTAAATCTGGATTGTTAAGGGTTCTTTCTCGACCCAAACCACATCCTTCCACCAAGTTTGTTGGTAATCCATCAAGTCGTTTCCGAGTAATTGTGCCAACACAAAGACAAACCCACTTCCTCGGCGGAGGTAAGAAATGTAAAATAGCAATTAACACAGTTTCTCATTTTAAAAGGTTCAAAAGTTCAGTTTATTTATCTATAAAAACTTGGTAATTGCAGAATAATCAACCAACGCTGATTATCAGAGTCATAAGGTTGAAAGTCTTCGGGTTCTATCGTGTTTCTCACAGTAGCATGAACTTCATAATCCTGGGATGGACCTTTCAAAATCAACAGCACTGCAAATCCACAGTTTCAGAAACAGACCGGTTTCACCT